>NC_081240.1:1544181-1629181 GCF_902713425.1 Acipenser ruthenus | reverse complement strand
AAATTTATAACTTTGTTGCGTCTGTTTAAAAAAAAAAAAACTTTGTTTTTGTGGTAGATATAGGCCCTATACAATAAATAAATAAATAAATAAATAAATACATTTACAACAAATGTATTCCTTATTTATTTATTTATTTAATTGTTTTTTAATCCTAAATCTCCCTACGACATTCAGAGCTTCCTGCTTCTGTAGGTAGCAGGTGAGTCAGCATGTCTTGTGTACGTCACAGAAATAATGACGATGACGTTGATATTGTTAACATAATAAAGTCATGACTTATTGTAAGAAGCGAGCGCCTATTTATTTACTGCAGATGTTTATTGTACTTTTAAATGTATTACATTGATGCTATATGTAATAATAATTACTACATATAATAACAATAATTATTAACAATTATTATTATTGTTCACTCATATTTTTATAGATAAACACAAATGTAATGATGACAAAGTCTTTACTTATCAGGAAGCGGAATGCGTTTACAGTTCAGCTGGTTTAGGTTCTCAAGACTTCTCACAGCTGTCGGGACGCTGCGTGTGTGTCATTCTGTCCAATAGAACAAAACATACTAGACTGGAATATAATACAACGGAATAGAATGGAATGGAATAGAACGGAATAGAGTAGAATGGAATAGAATAGAACGCAAAACAATAGAATGGAATAGAATGGAATGGAATGGAATGGAAAAGGCGCGTTTCTGCTAGAGTAAATCACAACCAATATAAGCATTCATAACGAGGTCTCCTTCATTTACAAATTGTGTTTTTGTAATTTTCACAATATTTTACAGAGGGATCAAACAGACAGCGAGTGGTTTTAACGTTTACTTACCAAGTGGAAGCATTTCCTTAAACAATCTTGGTCGTAATACACGCGTTTAAAAGTTTCAGGGTGCGGCGAGGTTTCTACGTGTAAAATTGTGGACCGCTACTCCCCTCTAGCGGCACTGTCGACAAACTGCACTACAGTCGGTTTTTTGCAGGTGTGTTTGTATTCGTTCACATTGGAAGTCTGTGTTACATTACTATCTATCTATCTATCTATCTATCTATCTATCTATCTATCTGTCTGTCTGTCTGTCTGTCTGTCTGTCTGTCTGTCTGCTCTCTCTCTCTCTCTCTCTCTCTCTCTCTCTCTCTCTCTCTCTCTCTCTCTCTCTCTCTCTCTCTCTCTCTCTCTCTCTCTCTCTCTCTCTAAGCCCTCGGAAAACTTACAATCAATGTGACGTAACTGTAACTAGTGTTTTAATAAAAATAATTAACAACATAAAATGCTAAAATCTACAGCTTTAACTTAGAACATTGTGTATTATAGACGTGTAATAGAATAGCTAGACGGTTCAATAAAGTAACTCTACCCCTTTAAAAGAGCCCGAATCATTTGGTTTTAAGTAGTATTATTAAAATACGGTCTATTGGTGGATCCATTGCAGTTCGACTGCGTTTTTAAAAGCTGCAGCGCCCCCTTCCGTTTTTTTTATTACAGTATTTTTTTTTTTTCAGAAAGTTTTCATTTTCTCAACAGGCAGTTTGACCCACGATGCTGACATAATCTGGAATACAGATTCATCTTTTGTTCCACTTGCTAATCTATACAGGGCAGCAGTGTGGAGTTGTGGTTAGGGCTTTGGACTCTTGACCGGAGGGTCGTGGGTTCAATCCCAGGTGGGGGACACTGCTGCTGTACCCTTGAGCAAGGTACCTTACCTAGATTACTCCAGTAAAAACCCAACTGTATAAATGGGAAATTGTATGTAAAAAATAATGTGATACCTGTATAATGTGATATCTTGTAACAATTGTAAGTTGTCCTGGATAAGGGCGTCTGCTAAGAAATAAATAATAATATATACACACAGGTTCTTCCCAACGTTTCGCTATTTTTAACACGCATTTGTCAACGGAAAGTGGAGGGAATTATAGGCTTTTGATGCCATGACAACCGCACTTAATTATTTCTATTTAAATCCAGCAAGTGCTTTTGATGTAATTTACTACACACGCACACGCACACTATATTGAGAGAAATGATCGCGCCCTTGACCTTCATCCAAATAGACAAACGAGTCCTTGGCCAAAAATGTGCCCTTGGCCGTGCGTGAGGAGATCTGTATTGCCATCTAGTGGTTTAATGCGGCCAGTGCAGCCGGGGTTCCCTTCAACACAGCACTTGGCGGCTGTGTGGTGGATCGCGCATTGTCACGTGACTTTCCGCTCTCGTTGCTGTGTAGCACGTCTACAGCTTGTATTCCTTGTCTTTGTAGCTACTGTGTTTATCTCAGCTCCCGAAGGTGTGAACTAACCAGACTGCCCCTTCTGGTCTTTACTGCTCTCTCTCTGCTCCTCCATGTCTTCTCTCTCCCTCTCTCGTTTCTCTTTTCCTCTTCTGTTGTCTTTAGTTTTTTTTAGCTTGGTTAACTTTCTGTCCTCTCCTGTCCTCTCATCCCCCCCTCTCTCCCTCTTTATTCTCTCCCTCCTCCTCTCTCTCTGACTCCTTTTTCTACCCCTTGCGACCTGCTCCTCTCCCCTCTCCCCCTCCCTCTCTCTTCCACTCTCCCTGCTGCTTTCCTCTCCTCTATCTCTCCCATTCTCTACCTGCTTCTCTCCCTCCCTCCTCTCCTCTCCCTCCCTCTCTCTCCCACCCCCTGCTTCTCTCTCTCTCTCTCTCTCTCTCTCTCTCTCTCTCTCTCTCTCTCTCCTCCCCCCTCTCCCCCGCTCTCCTCTCAGCTGCGTTGATCTCTGTTTGCCGATGTGTGAACTGGCCTGACTGTGTTCAGAGACACCTGCCTCTCTGCTGGCCTGCCGAGCACTTCATCTGTCCCACCAGCATGGGGCAGCGCTGAGTCAGAGGCTGACCGAAACATGCAGCCTAGTGGTGAGAGCTGAGGAGAGATTGGGAAGGAGGTAGAGAAGCAGTGTGGCTCTAGTGGTTAAAGCTGGGGGGACTGGGAGGGAAGCACTGTGGCTCTAGTGGAGCTGAGGAGGAATTGGGAGGGAGGGAAGCAGTGTGGCTCTGGTGGAGCTGAGGAGGGACGGAGGGAGGGAGGGAAGCAGTGTGGCTCTAGTAGTTACAGTTAAGGAGCGAGTGTGGGTAATTTTCTTGTCTTTTTCTTTGTGCAGTAGATTTTCTCTGCGGAGGATGGTGACAGGGGCAGGTCGCAATTGAGATGTATGTTTTTTTTCTTGGTATTTTATTTCTGCTCTAATCTGCTCCCCACTGCTGTGAAACTGGGCTGCCTAAAATTAGCAAGTGACGCAATAGCAGCACAGCGACAGAGGTGTAATTAACCACTGTCTGTGAGGGGAGGGAGATCTACTGAGACTTGAGCACACAGCAGTGTCTCTCCGCATAGCAGTGCAGTGGGAGCCGCAGCGTTGCTACCGGAGCGCTACCAAGCAGACCTGCGCTCAATTACAATTACAGTGACAGCCTAATCGTGAAATTGCAGTTACAATTACAATGCTATTTTACAATGACGCAGCTGCAATCACCCAGGTATGCATTGACGTTCAAACATAATTACAATGACAGTTACATTTTTGTTGCATTCAAATACATTGAAAAACTTTTTTTTTTCTTTTTAAATATCCGGGTATTTGTCGCAGTGCTAAAAACAAGCAGATGGATTCCTCAGTACTTTAACATATATATATATATATATATATATATATATATATATATATATATATATATATATATATATATATATATATATATGGTTCAATCAATTATTTTAACCCTGAGTTTCTCCAAAGGTCAACCTCATCCCGCCCTCATTTTGACAAGCTGTCCGTTTTTGGTAACGCTGTAAACAAGGCCGGTCCAATAAAACCTGGCCAGGGGGGCTCGTTCCTCGGTAACGGAAGTACTTGCAGTTCACGACCGTTGTCACGATGAACGTGTGCGGCTGCTTCCCGTCTCTTGACGCGCGGTTGCCAAAGACCTACGTCAACTTCGCACCGTGTGCAGCGTTAAAGTCAAGAGCTTCTTCTGGGCTTTTGTTGGGGAAACACATTTAAAACTAATTTATGGAGTAGCCTGTATATAAGCGATACGTTTTCTTGCTGACGATTGAAAGAGAATTGTGAGGGTCTGGAACCAACTCCCCAGTAATGTTGTTGAAGCTGACACCCTGGGATCCTTCAAGAAGCTGCTGGATGAGATTCTGGGATCAATAAGCTACTAACGTCCAAACGAGCAAGATGGGCTGAATGGGGCCTCCTCTCGTTTGGAAACTTTCTTATGTTCTTATGTTCTTAAAGCAACTATCCTCTGAATATGTAGCAGCCCTGCCTACGTTCTTACGTACCCACAGTGCTCCGCAACCTCCACAAACACTTCAAGTCTCACGCCAGAGCGCAAGCAGTCTTTCAAGAGCGAATGGAGTTACGTTTGTGTTCGGGGGAACACTGCAGTTTGGAAACGGTCATACGACGGTGGTTTGATAAAAGTTGCTACTGAGAAACAGGCCCCCAGTCTGAATTAAACACCCCAAATTATGCCAGTGTGTTTTCTGTTGTGATCGGTTGAACTGTTCAGCCGCTGCCGTCGCGAGGCCGTGCACCAGTTTACCAGTCGCTCAACGTGTTGGGTGAATATGAAACGATGACGCGTTTAGGGTGGATGGTATTGGATTTGCACAAGACTGGAAATAAAGACAGTGCTGGAAAATAATCTAGATCTCAATGCACGCAATAAACAACACAGCGCGGCGTTATGTAAGTTGAATTACGCGTTTGGCCGCACTGTATGGATTCGCAAATGGAATGCAGTATTGACAACAGCCCCATTGCTTCGAGGCAATGGAAGCGCTGTACTGTAGACTACCGTGAGCGTGTGCGTGTGCGTGTGTCTTTGTGTGTGTCTCTCGTTTCTCACTATTCTATAGAAGCCTGAGTCTGTTTTTTCGTATGTTCACAGCTTTAAAAAACTGGTCTCTCCCTCCCACTCTATCTGTCTCTCTCCGTGTCATTACAGCTGGCAGCTGCGACTAATCAACGCTCAGGCTGTCGTTCGCGGCTCAGTAATTAACACATCTTGTCTTAATTCATATGAAGCCCTTTTTAAAGAGCTGTGACCTTGCAGGGCCCCTGTGCACAATGCACTGTTCAAAACACATCATACAGTGTGCTAACTATACCCTCAATGATCTTCAATGGTTCTGTATTACACTGAGGGGCAATGGTAGCACAAGTATAGGGCAGCTACAATGGGGTGGGGCTGGTAGAATGGGTGTCCCTTCCAGCTCGCTCTCTCTCTCTCTCTCTCTCTCTCTCTCTCTCTCTCTCTCTCTCTCTCTCTCTCTCTCTCTCTCTCTCTCTCATGTATTTAGTTATTTATTTACTTATTTGTCTGTTGGTTTTCAAAATGACGTTTGATATTCATAACTGTTATTTCAATCTTTTTATATATATATTGTATAGTTGATAAAAAAAATGGATCACAAAAAATAGATTGTATAGTTGTTAGCGATTATCAGTTTGTAGTTCCTTTGATTACATCATGATGATAAATAAAAAATGACATTGATGTTGTCTTTTAAATTATGTCTCAATCCTAAAATTCCAGGTGCTGCAAAACCTATCCATAGCTGTAGATGTAAAAATGTAAGTGCTTTCATCAGCTTTTGTTGATGTATTGATTTATATGTAATCTAAATAAATAAAATGCTGTCAGTTCAGCACAGTTTTCGATCGGGCCCCCGAGGGCCCCAGGCTCCTGTCCTGCCCATGATCCCTGCCTGTTTTCAGAGAGCAAAATAACGCAACTGTCCCCTTTCACACAGCAAGCACAGTCGCTGTGTCTCCTCCTGTGAGATTCAGGAGTTTAAAAGCTGCGATGCTGTGTGTTTATTTCCCCCGCTTTTTTAAAAGTTGTTACAACCTTCTTTTTTTTTTTGGCTTTAAGAAGAAATCATCTTGTAGTCTAAAACTGAACAGGATGGTGAGGCTCTGTCTGTGTCTGTCTGTCTGTCTGTCTGTTGATTTAATGGAACTAAATGAAGAATGTAGTAAACGAACACAGACACCAAGATGGAATTATATTGTTGTGTCAAACTGAACAGGATTGTGGAACACTGCAAGTGGAGAGAGAGTATGGTGCGTGCGTGTGTGTGTGGGGGGACATTTGAGAAAATGTCCCCACAAAGATAGTAACTCCTGAAATAACGATGCTGCGGGGATGTCCCCACTTTGTAAAACACCTTTTAAAGAACTAAATATGCCTTTAAAAAAGTGCCAATTATGTAATTTGTTTTCGACTTTCATCCTGTGTGGAGTTTTGTCTGACGAGTTAGAAATAGTAAATAAAAATATAATGAGAGTCAATGAGAAGTCCCCACAGATATAGGAATGCAGGAATGTGTGTGTGTGTGTGTGTGTGTGTCTGTGTGTGTGAGAGGGGGTGAGTGTATACACAGTGACAGGTGCTGTGGTCAGTGTGCAGTCTGGCCGCTAGCCTGTCGCTGTGAATCCAGGTCGACTCTCGGGACGCCCCTCTCCCTCTTTCACTGCCCCGCGGTGCTCAACAGCCGGCCCAGCCAATCATCTTGCACACGTCAGTGCGGATGAAGTCACGTGAAGAACCGGAAGACAGGTGGAGGCAGGCGGGACGCCGTCGACCTTTGAACTCTCCCCAGAAAAATTAACTCAAACGAGTAAAAATACCTTATCCGTCAAAGAAAAAAAAAAAACATTTAAATTGAGATCTGAGACTCGAGAGTTAGACTAATGATCATCATACCAGACCTGTCAACTCTCCCATATTTGGCAGGACTCTCCCGTTTTTAGGACGTCTCCAGGACAGATTTTCAAACGTTTTTTGCTCAAAACTCTGCTGTTAAACCCGTTTATGTCAGCAAACCTTTAATTTCTGCAAAAATGCAAGTCAGTTGTTACTGCAATCCCCGTCCTTACTCAGGAGGGTTTAGAACCCGGGGGAGACCTGTGGCAGGCAGGCATTCAGTGCTCGAGGCAAGCTCACAATCACATACTTGACCATTTACGATGGCTCCGCCTGCTGTAAATCCTGCCGTTAATAATCCAAATTTCAAGCTGCTTGGTTCCAAAAAGTTGGAAAATGGCATTCCTGTTTGTGGTAAGCTTGTGCTAAGCACGAGAGAGCACAAAAACTCCAAAAAGCCTCGCCAAAGGAGCAACGGAGATTAAGAAAGTTACATAGGCAGAGACCTTTACATGTTGTGACTAGTTCAGCAAATCTGTAGTAGACGTTCACAGACAAAGTATTCTGCAGGAAAGTCTAAAAGTCACACAAATAGTGAAAGGCGTTTATATTACAATTTCAGCCTCAACATTGCTTTAGAAATTCAGATTGATTGATGACATGGGTGTGTGCATTTAAAATAGAAGACAGTTGACAATTAAATGTTACTGACAGGGGTATTATTGATCCGCCACATGTGTGCAGTGTAATGAACAACGTTGTGTATTTTGGCTTTTTCATTTTTTTTTTTTTTTTTTTTATGATGATGGACTGTTTCTTGTTATAAAGTAGGTGGCATAACTCGTCCTTTGAAGACGAGGTCAATGTGCAGCACCAAACTCAGCCGCTAGGTGTGCTGTGTGATGAAAGTGACAAAGCCAACTCCGTATGCTTTTCTGTCCTGCATTATCAACTACAGTGGATATGTACACAAAGTGCTGCTGACGATTT
Organism: Acipenser ruthenus; assembly: GCF_902713425.1. Lineage (NCBI taxonomy): Eukaryota > Metazoa > Chordata > Actinopteri > Acipenseriformes > Acipenseridae > Acipenser > Acipenser ruthenus. Next base: position 1,621,501 of record NC_081240.1, on the reverse strand, counting down.
GGAATTGACTGCTGACGAATCAGCCGCCTACAACTATAGAACCACAGGGGCCGAGAGAGAATACGATAGTGAAGATTATCATGGTTGTTTTGCTGTTTTGATATGTTTTACTTTTTTAAAAGCAATTAGAAGGAGCACTGCATCACAGTCTTATCATTTTACCAAGTAATAAAATTGAATATGTGTATGCCTGTCTTTGGTATCCACTTCAATTCAGGCCACTAAGATTTCAGTTTACAGATCATTCCTTTCATCCCTTGTTTTGAAAATTCGTTGTTGACAGGTTTGTTCTGCAGCGTTAGCGAGCTGAGAATGGAGTGTTTTTAGACAAGGCTTCCGAGTGTCGGTGTTTCACCACGACTTTTCTACTGTCCTTTAAGAATTCAATTAAACCTGTTAAGCCATTTGTGTATCTCGATGACCACTGAGAAACGCGTCAATTGTCAAATTGATTTCATTTACCGCCTTTCTTTTTAACGCGTTTCTCAGTTGTGATTGAGATACACGGGTGGCTTATATTAATTAAATTCTTAAAGGAGAGTAGAAAAGTCGGTGTAAAAAAAAAAACGAAAATTGGAAGCCCTGGCTAATTATAAAGCATAGAGCTTTATAATTAGCTTTATAATAAGGCACAGCTGTGAGGAGAGCGATTAGACTGACGCTCATTAAAGCGCCGGAGAGCTGAGAATTGAAGTGTTTAGACTAATTCCTTTTAAACAGCAGTGTTTCAAAACCCCGCTCTTCTCGTCTCCCCAGTCCCGCGCGTTGGTGAGTTGGAGACGGTTCCGTTCAAACCGCGTCTCCCGCCAAGAGCAAGATGTTGTGTTGGAGCGCGCTGCCCACTTCTTGGCATTCTTCTTTTTTTTCTTTCCTAGCACTTGCTGTTTCGGATTGCGAGAGAGCGCGGTGCATTACGTCATCGTTTCTCTCTCTCTCTGTCTCACAGTGACAGTCGTGTAAGCACTGTAGCGAGGCTTGTTTTTATTGTATAATGTTCTGGGCGTCAGTGATTCCTCCAGCTCAACTGTAATTATCCTTACCACCCACCACGGCTTTGAGTTTAACTCTCTCCGCCCTGGCAGAAACACGGGCGCTGCCATAGGCCGGCCCACACACTGCACAACACACCATACGCATAGAAACTCTGTGTCTGCAAGACTGCAAACACATACACAAACATTTAGTGACAGTGAATGGGCAACCCCTAATAAAAGTTGGCCATGGTATTTTTGCACGGTATTTTATGCAGTGTTATCATGCTTTTCCTATGATTATCCTATGCATTTACCATTGTTTACCCAGGTTTGCACAGTACTTACTAACCTGTGCTTTATTACACTTTGCTGTGTTTTTACTATGGGGAAGTTTTATAAGGGTTAGTTTACCATGTTTTTTTTTAATAGCCTATCTTTATACCTCTCTGTGCTTTACAATGCTTCCATATGCTTTACCAGACCTCTCTGTGCTTTACAATGCTTCCCTATGCTTTACCAGACCTCTCTGTGCTTTACAATGCTTCCCTATGCTTTACCAGACCTCTATGTGCTTTACAATGCTTTCCTATGCTTTACCAGACCTCTCTGTGCTTTACAATGTTTCCCTATGCTTTACCAGACCTCTGTGCTTTACAATGCTTCCCTATGCTTTACCAGACCTCTCTGTGCTTTACAATGCTTCCCTATGCTTTACCAGACCTCTCTGTGCTTTACAATGCTTCCCTATGCTTTACCAGACCTCTCTGTGCTTTACAATGCTTCCCTATGCTTTACCAGACCTCTCTGTGCTTTACAATGCTTCCCTATGCTTTACCAGACCTCTCTGTGCTTTACAATGCTTCCCTCTGCTTTACCAGACCTCTCTGTGCTTTACAATGCTTCCCTATGCTTTACCAGACCTCTCTGTGCTTTACAATGCTTCCCTATGCTTTACCAGACCTCTCTGTGCTTTACAATGCTACCCTATGCTTTACCAGACCTCTCTGTGCTTTACAATGCTTCCCTATGCTTTACCAGACCTCTCTGTGCTTTACAATGCTTCCCTATGCTTTACCAGACCTCTCTGTGCTTTACAATGCTTCCCTATGCTTTACCAGACCTCTCTGAGCTTTACAATGCTTCCCTATGCTTTACCAGACCTCTCTGTGCTTTACAATGCTTCCCTATGCTTTACCAGACCTCTCTGTGCTTTACAATGCTTCCCTATGCTTTACCAGACCTCTCTGTGCTTTACAATGCTTCCCTATGCTTTACCAGACCTCCCTGTGCTTTACAATGCTTCCCTCTGCTTTACCAGACCTCTCTGTGCTTTACAATGCTTCCCTATGCTTTACCACACCTCTATGTGCTTTACAATGCTTCCCTATGCTTTACCAGACCTCTCTGTGCTTTACAATGCTTCCCTATGCTTTACCAGACCTCTCTGTGCTTTACAATGCTTCCCTATGCTTTACCAGACCTCTCTGAGCTTTACAATGCTTCCCTATGCTTTACCAGACCTCTCTGTGCTTTACAATGCTTCCCTATGCTTTACCAGACCTCTCTGTGCTTTACAATGCTTCCCTATGCTTTACCAGACCTCTCTGTGCTTTACAATGCTTCCCTATGCTTTACCAGACCTCTCTGTGCTTTACAATGCTTCCCTATGCTTTACCAGACCTCTCTGTGCTTTACAATGCTTCCCTATGCTTTAGCTTTCACTGTGCTTGATTACACTTTGCTGTGCTTTTACTTTGGGTAACTCTATGGGGGTTGAGAAGTTGCCCTGCCAACACTTGGAGAAAAAAAGCCCTAACATACATGCATTATAAAATAGATACATAGATAGGAAACTCAACATGGTATAATTATACACGCAGTGACTGACCGGGTATATTTTATACATATATATATTTCATTTTCATAAGGGTATACCCCGGTGAGACAGCTGCATTGTTAGAGCATTTTACAGCGCTGGCGAATCGACCGCGATAATCGCGGGTAGATGATTGATGCAGAGTGAATGTAAAATGATCTGCAGAGCAAAATATCAGCGAACACATGAAACAAAAACATGAGACCATTAAAAAATTAACAATATATATATTTTATTGAAATATTTTACAGTGGGGTTTCTAGACCGGGAATAAAGTGCTTTTCATTATTTAAAAAAAAAAAAAAAAAAAAAAATCGTTTTAGATCTGAATAAGCAGGAAGACGTCACCAAGGTCAAAGGTCAGTCCCCGTAAAACAAACGAAAAACAAAATCAAATACAGACAGATCCACAGGACAGAATGAACACATTTACAGCCTCCTCCCAATGTCTCTCCTATCAGACAACAAAACCAGTCTCCTGAGATCGAATTGCACCCACTGAATAGATCAGCCGTGTTACAGCCTGTTGAAAAACAAAACAAAAACCTGCACTACCAGAAAAATACAGATCTTTGAAAAGCTTTGACTCTCAATGCTAGTCTTGCTTTTAGAAATTCAGTAACAGGCTGTCTGTATTCATAAAGCAATACCGCCAGTACATGAATAGGACCCCGAGTGAATACTAGACAGCTCTGGCCAAAAGTTTAGCCTCACCTAGAATTTTAGGATTAAGACATTATTAATAATAATAATTTAAAAAAAAACAACTATATGATAGTCATAATAGTAGTACAGTAGTATTTCATGTTAGATATTTCATGTTTGATCGTTTTTCGTTAAGTATGTGAAAAACTACAAAGCGGTCTGCGATCCAATATGTGAACGTAACATTATTCAGTAGGTTTCACTTTACTTTATGAAGCAAAATTAATTCCTTCTACAGGGTGATAGTAAACTTTTGGCCATAGCTATATATACTGTATTGAATAGATAAAGTGCAAAATTGCCTCAAAGCGTCATTGATCCACGTTATAGGCCTACTGTGTGTGTCTGTGTGTCTGTGTGTGTGTGTGTGTGTGTGTGTGTATAATGTTATACAACTCTGGTCTGACGTCAATGGACAACATCAGTCATTCGGGTCGCTTTTTTCCGATCTGGTTTTAAAAACCTATGAACTTTGAAAGGAATAACAAACAGATAAAATAAATGAAACTCATTATTATTATTATTATTATTATTATTATTATTATTATTATTATTATTATTATTAACACCAAAACAGAGAGAACTGTTTTCAATCGTTTAAGAAAATTGCTGCTTTAAAAACAAAACAAAAACACCAGCTATCTTTATCAAAATCAATCAAAGGTGTAGTTTTCTTTCTAGATTGTACTTTGTACTTTGTGTGTGTGTGTGTGTGTGTGTGTGTGTGTGTGTGTGTGTGTGTGTGTGTGTGTGTGTGTGTGTGTGTGTGTGTGTGTGTGTGTGTGTGTGTGTGTGTGTGTGTGTGTGTGTGTGTGTGTGTGTGTGTGTGCGTGCGTGTGTGCGTGCGTGCGTGCGTGCGTGTGTAATTTGGCGCAATCGGTAAGTCTATAAGTTCATAGTTTAAACCTGGAAACCTTTGTGTATATTTGATAAACAACGGCGGAGAAATTAAGGCTATGCTATGAAATGTATAGCCTAAATACTTTTTTGTTGCCAGTGTAAGTCAATCTTTGAAAAAGACACTCGGAGCTGGTTGCGGTGTCCAGTGACATTTGTCCAAGCCTGTTGAAACTGTGTGCAGTTCACAAAAAAAAAAAAAAAAGTTTTCGTTTTTCACTTTTTACATCAGAACTAAAAAAAAAAAAAAAAGTTTGAACGCCAAAGAGAAGCAAAGAACGAAGGAAGAAACAGACGAGAAAAGAAAATAAAGACAGACAAGAAAGTGCTGTAGTAAATAAACCAAACTTTAAGAAGAAACGAAAAGACGGGAACACAGGTAGGGGTGAGAGACAAACTTCTAAGAAAAGAAAAAGCGATTTCTTTTACATTTGTATGCTAGTCCTTTTTGTAAAAATGACTTTTTAAAAAAACAATTAATGAACGGCCACTGTATCGTCAGGATATCCCAAATGACTACTATTGATATTTGAACTGTACCAGATGTCTATCGTTACAGAACAGCACAAGAATGACAACATAGCCGCAGTTCAGCGATGTCACGATTTCCCATTGCCGTGTAATATGTAGTTCCCCGTGAAAACTCCCATTTCTAAAGGAATGGTGTAAATATTTTCTGTCATATAATGAAATGCAAACTTAGGAACCTGGCAGCCGGTTTAGTTTGCTTCCTTCCCACAAATGATGCATCAAAGTTGATCAGAAATATTTGTTAAAGATCTCTCTGCCCATTTTGATAATTCACTGATGTTGAAAATAGAATTGTCTTTCATAGCAGGACATAACACCCGGCATGTTCTGCAGCTGACCGTTGACTGTTGAGGTATGGACGTATTTAAGAACGTTTGTTGAATAATAGAGAGGAAAGAGATCCGTTTTGGAATGTGACACCGCATTCCTTTTTCTTCATTAATAATATATTTTTATATTTTTTAAATATATTTTTAGACTGGGAATGCGCCGTGAAATAAGTCATTTTTTTACCGTGTAAAAAATACACCTCCGATTATAGTGCTCCATTTACAATTTCTGTTACAGCTTCAATGCTGCAGAACGTCAGTACTCTATCTGGTATAGCATTGTGATCTCGGAATGAAGGTACAATATAATTCAACTTCAGTGATCTAAAACCGCAGTCACACTGTCATTCTGTTACAGTGATATCATACCGCAGTCACTGCATTCCCCCGCAGTTACAGTTTAATCATAGTATATTAAAATAAAACTATTATAACGACATCAATACAATTCACAAGCCAGTAGTTTGTCATATGGGACACCCGGGGATATTCTGTTGCAATATACAGTTTTATTATTTTTTATCAAGTACAAAGTTATCTGTGCAAGTCATGCTAAGCAATAAACCACTGTGCTTCATTTTAATTTTAATACTTATAGAAAGAAGTCCAAGAAAAGATTATTTTTTAAAAAAGATCCTACAAAATGACTTAATAAAGCATTCTTTTCACCAAGTCCTTAGCGCATGCAAACAGAACGCAAGGTTCAAAGATTGTCGGTATTAAGCAGAGAGAGTTACAAAGGGAAATGAAATCCGGGAGGAAAACAAGGAATTCAATCCCTGCTGGTAACTGTCAGCAAGCACAGCTAACAAAAATCCACAATCCAGAATTCAAGCAACGCTGTCTGGGATTTGGTAAGAAAAACAACTTCAGGGCAGTTTGAAATATCAGAAGAGGGTCTTGACACCCCCTTTCCATCCCTCCCTCCCTCCCAGTAAGACTGCTTCCAGACTCCTGTCTCCATGCATACATTCAGGGGCGATTCTTAAAGGAGAGGCTGCTTTAGATTGGCCAGAGAGCCACCCAGGAAGACCATAGCTCACCAGGCTCCTTAAAATTGGTCACACGTCTTTGAAAATGCCGTTCAATGGCCAACATTTTTTTTTTTTAAATCCTGGCCAGTTTCTGGAACCTTGTAAATCGACCAAAAATAAAAAAATAAAACGTTTAAAACAGTTCCTTACTTTGTAATCCCCCCCCCACACACACACACTTTCTTCCCAAATAAGACACCCAGATAGACCTGCCAAAGTTTGGTCATTCTCCAATGGAAGTCTTAAATCTGTCGTGAGGTTGGAAGGCAGGAGAGATGGGGAGGGTTGTTTATGCTGTAATAATCTCCCTGGAACATTTACCTGAAACACTGACCCATTCCCCAAAACAAAATTCACATCAAGAGGGGTGCGCCAAACTCTGAAGCAGCCCCCTCCCCCTCTCCTCTGTTCTGGGGTCAGTCATATTTCCGACTCCCGCCTGTACGACACAGAGTCCAGGGGAATACCAGCCTCTAGCACCCTCATGACATCCGCCTGCCCCCTGAACTCCCTCACCCGCTCCCTCTCCCTCTCCCCCTCCTCCTCCTCTCCCTCCTCTTCCTCCCTGCAGCACAGAGCCACCTCGTTCTCGTAGCAGAAGGCGCTGGCGGGGAGGGGCAGCATGGAGGGTGGGGTGAGGAGGGGCCTGTGCTGCGGAGGAGGGGAGGGGGAGGAGGAGGGGGAGGACTGTTCAGCCATCTTGTAGGCGTTGTCGCTAAGGTCCTTGGCGCTGCAGATAGGGGTTGACGGGACCTCGTAGGTCTTGTGGAAGCGGGCATAGTCCACCTGGAAGCGCCCCTTCTCCTCGAAGACCACCGGCTCGAAGCGGTGGCCCCACAGGATCTCCCCGGCCACATAGGAGCTGCGGGCTTGCGTGGTCATAGCCGTGGCCTCCACCATGCCTTCCAGGATGACCACAATCTCGAAGTCTCCGCCTTCCACGTCCTGCCGGCTCATGGTATAGAACGGGCTGTGCTCATCGATCTCATGGACGATGACCAGAGGGGAGACCAGGAAGAGGCGGTCCAGGCCCGCATCGTAGCCCACGTTGATGTCCACCTGGTCCAGGGGCAGGTACTCCCCCTCGGCCGTCACATAAGGCTTGATGAGCTGGGCACGCACATGGGCCTCCACGATGTGGCTTTTGCGCAGGTTGCCCACCCGCCACATGAGACATAGCTTGCCGTCCCGCAGTGCCACCACAGCGTGGCGGCTGAACAGCAGGGTCTGGGCCCGCTTCTTGGGTCGGGCCATCTTGGCCATGATGGTGCCGATCATGAAGGAGTCGATGATGCAGCCCACGATGGACTGGACCACGACGGTGGCCACGGCCGCCGGGCACTCCTCCGTCACGCAGCGGAAGCCGTAGCCGATGGTGGTCTGGGTCTCGATGGAGAAGAGGAAGGCTCCCACGAAGCTCTGCACGTGGAGGATGCAGGGCTTCCACTCCACCCCCTCGGCCCCTTCCCTGCCCCCTGCCACCAGGTCCCCGTGGATCAGCGCCACACCCCAGAAGATGAACCCGAAGAACAGCCAGGAAGCCAGGAAGGCGGAGGAGAAGATGGCCAGCATGTAGCGCCAGCGGATGTCCACGCAGGTGGTGAAGAGGTCCACCAGGTAGCGGCGGGGCTTGTCCTGCATGTTGGTGAAGACCACGTTGCACTGGCCGCCCTTCTTCACGAAGCGACTCCTCTTCCGGCCCCGCACCCCCATCGTTGACACCTTGCCCCCCCCCACACCGCTGCCGCTGCCGTTGTTGTGGTTGCCGTAGTGATGGTGGTGGTGGTAGTGGTTGCCGTGGAGACTGCCTCCTCCTCCTCCTCCGTTATGCAGGCCCAGTGTGGACACCTTTAGACCGTCCTCGTCTGTCGACACGATGCTGTACCTGAGAGAGAGGCACAGCGTCACCGGACTGCATCAGCATTGCTGGCTATGACTACGGCTCCCAGCATACCTCTGCACCCTCAACAATGGTGAGGGATGCTGGGAGCTGTAGTTCTTTATGCTGTGGTCTTGTATCACAAATGTTACAAACCTCTATTATGATACATCATGTACAGCAATGGCCAAAGTTTTGCATCACCATATAGAATTAACTGAATTTGCTGGCTATGACTACAGCTCCCAGCATGCCTCTGCACCCGCAGCAGTGGTGAGGGATGCTGGGAGCTGTAGTTCTTTATGCTGTGGTCTCGTATCACAAGCGATACAGACCTCTATATGATACATCATGTACAGCTATGGCCAAAATCACCCTTATAATTTTGCTTCATAAAGTCGGATGAAATGCATTGGATTAGTTACAGGGAATTAAAAAGGCAAGCATATTCTGCTTTCAACGCTTGGAATCTGAGAACTGAAAATTAAAGAATAACCAAAATCAAAGTCAGATACCTAACTACCTTCAAAACGTTCTTTATCTAACCACTGAGCTCCTCAAACCTATTTCCTTCCACACTGCAGCCCAGAGCTTTGTTTATCTAACCACTGAGCTCCTCAAACCCCACTGCTTTCCACACTGCAGCCCAGCACTTTCTTTATCTAACCACTGAGCTCCTCAAACCCACTGCCTTCCACACTGCAGCCCAGCGCTTTCTTTATCTAACCACTGAGCTCCTCAAACCCCACTGCCTTCCACACTGCAGCCCAGAGCTTTCTTTATCTAACCACTGAGCTCCTCAAACCCCACTGCTTTCCACACTGCAGCCCAGCACTTTCTTTATCTAACCACTGAGCTCCTCAAACCCACTGCCTTCCACACTGCAGCCCAGAGCTTTCTTTATCTAACCACTGAGCTCCTCAAACCCCACTGCTTTCCACACTGCAGCCCAGCACTTTCTTTATCTAACCACTGAGCTCCTCAAACCCACTGCCTTCCACACTGCAGCCCAGCGCTTTCTTTATCTAACCACTGAGCTCCTCAAACCCCACTGCCTTCCACACTGCAACCCAGCGCTTTCTTTATCTAACCACTGAGCTCCTCAAACCCCACTGCCTTCCACACTGCAGCCCAGCGCTTTCTTTATCTAACCACTGAGCTCCTCAAACCCCACTGCCTTCCATACTGCAGCCCAGCGCTTTCTTTATCTAACCACTGAGCTCCTCAAACCCCACTGCCTTCCACACTGCAGCCCAGCGCTTTCTTTATCTAACCACTGAGCTCCTCAAACCCGCTGCCTTCCACGCTGCAGCCCAGCGCTTTCTTTATCTAACCACTGAGCTCCTCAAACCCCACTGCCTTCCACACTGCAACCCAGCGCTTTCTTTATCTAACCACTGAGCTCCTCAAACCCCACTGCCTTCCACACTGCAGCCCAGCGCTTTCTTTATCTAACCACTGAGCTCCTCAAACCCCACTGCCTTCCACACTGCAGCCCAGCGCTTTCTTTATCTAACCACTGAGCTCCTCAAACCCCACTGCCTTCCACACTGCAGCCCAGCGCTTTCTTTATCTAACCACTGAGCTCCTCAAACCCGCTGCCTTCCATACTGCAGCCCAGCGCTTTCTTTATCTAACCACTGAGCTCCTCAAACCCCCTGCCTTCCACACTGCAGCCCAGCGCTTTCTTTATCTAACCACTGAGCTCCTCAAACCCGCTGCCTTCCACACTGCAGCCCAGCACTTTCTTTATCTAACCACTGAGCTCCTCAAACCCCACTGCCTTCCACACTGCAGCCCAGCGCTTTCTTTATCTAACCACTGAGCTACTCAAACCCGCTGCCTTCCATACTGCAGCCCAGCGCTTTCTTTATCTAACCACTGAGCTCCTCAAACCCCACTGCCTTCCACACTGCAGCCCAGCGCTTTCTTTATCTAACCACTGAGCTCCTCAAACCCCACTGCCTTCCACACTGCAGCCCAGCGCTTTCTTTATCTAACCACTGAGCTACTCAAACCCGCTGCCTTCCATACTGCAGCCCAGCGCTTTCTTTATCTAACCACTGAGCTCCTCAAACCCCACTGCCTTCCACACTGCAGCCCAGCGCTTTCTTTATCTAACCACTGAGCTCCTCAAACCCCACTGCCTTCCACACTGCAGCACTCTCTCTCTCTCTCTCTCTGTCTCTCTCTCTCTCTAAGCCAGCTTGTCATGTGTTGGTGCGTGTCTGTCCTGTGAGTCTGGGACGGCTCTATGTCCCCTGGCTGGATTATCTGTTTCATGGTGACAGGATGAAGGATTGCGGTCAGCTGGGGTTTAGGGCTCTAGTCTTTCTCTGTCTCGCTCTGTGTGGCAGAGTGTTAGTGCCCTATACTTTGCTGTGATTCTCTGATAACACAGCACACTAATACAACTCTAACCCTAACCCTAACCCCAACCCCAACCCCAACCCCAACACCACATTTATTAATGAGTTTCTCCCAGTTGTGATGTACCTGAAATAATCTCTTTCACTTCTCTGAGAAAAACTAGAAAACCTCATTTTTCAAAACGAGACACTAAACAAACGTGCATTTCACAATCTACAGGAATATTTGAATAATTGACATTATGGATTGTGTCCAACCTGAACATGGCTTGCCTTTAATCTGTAAGTTTTCTGCACTGTACAAAATCTATACAATGTGAATCAATGAACAAATTGTTTGTAATGTTTACAGCTCTGGCCAAAAGTTTTGCATCACCCTAATAATTAACACTTTTTGCTTCATAAAGTCGAATGAAACCTGCTGAATAATGTTATGTTAACATATTGAATTACATACCGCTTTGTAATTTTCCAGATACTGAACGAAAAACTGAACAAAATTTTAAAATGTTCAAAATCTAACATGAAATACTACTGTACTACTATTATGGCTTCCGGTAGACATTTGCAATATCATTTTGTAGTTTCTTTGTACATGATGTTAAATAAAAGATCTAAATTATGTTCATATAGTTTTTTTTTCTTTTTAATTATGTCTCAGTCCTAAAAGTCTAGGCGCTATTAATAGATCACTTATGACACAAGTTGGAACCCCTGTTAGCCAATGAGATTGCTTGCTGCCCTCTATTCTCTTTCTAATGGAAATGCGGCACACCTGTTCACGCGCACCGTTCCCATGGCTGTTGTGATCATGAGGCTCTTGATCACCAAGAGGGGGGCGGGGCTTGAGGGTCACGGGGGACGTGGGCGGCGGCCTCTGCTGGAGGCGGGGTCTATTTCCAAAGATTAGGGATCGGCATGGCAACCTGCTCCTCACTCCAGTCCTGTGGAGAGAAGGAGGGAGAGAGAAAGAGAGGTTAGTGATGAAAGAAACTGAACCACAAGTAGTATCGGTTTGCTGGGAGTGTTGAGGTTTAGACTTGCATGAATACCATGGTATTTTTTTTAAGGTTCCCTTATTGAAAAGCTTTGGGATTCTTCTGTACACTGAAATTAGAATAGAACATAAGAACATAAGAACATAAGAAAGTTTACAAACGAGAGGAGGCCATTCGTTTTGGTTGTTAGTAGCTTATTGATCCCAGAATCTCATCAAGCAGCTTCTTGAAGGATCCCAGGGTGTCAGCTTCAACAACATTACTGGGGAGTTGGTTCCAGACCCTCACAATTCTCTGTGTAAAAAAGTACCTCCTATTTTCTGTTCTGAATGCCCCTTTACCTAATCTCCATTTGTGACCCCTGGTCCTTATTTCTTTTTCAGGTCGAAAAAGTCCCCTGGGTCGACACAGTCTGCGCCATGGGAGAAGTAAAAATATCCCGAATAAGCAGCTGTCCCAATTAAATGAGAGGCATTTGAGATGACCTTAGATCACACTTTTTAAGATTACATGTTAAACACATCGTTTAAAATACAAGTCCATTTTTTTCTTTTTATTCCTAAACAAAATGAATCGCTGTTTTTTATTTCTACAGGAAATGAAAAAAAACATCACAAGGCGAAGCAGCTGCAATGCTGACACATCAACTTTCTTTGCAACAACAGCCTGAGAAACCACAGGAGACTCCAGCAGCTCCTTCAAGAGAGCATGGTTTACGCATTACACAAGTAATCACACACTCACTCTCCTGTGCTATGCGAACCTGTCCTGCTCTGAAAAGCGATCTCCGTTCGTCATTTGAAAATACTGTATCCCAATTAAAACGAAGTGATGTCCCAATTAGCATTGGGAAGAACCGTCTCCTAGAGTTGTATCCCATTTAAGCAGCAATCCCGATTATCAGCATCCCGATTAGGCTGCACTGACTCTATTACCCTGAACAACCCTTAATTAACAGACCCATTGCAGCTCCGCTGCTATTGTCCCTGTGGCAACGTGTACATGTGTGTGCATGGTTTTGGTGTTGGGTTAAATAAATGGTTTGTCAGGTCACTTTGAATATACATTGGCAGTGATGGGGTTAAATCCGTCTCTGAAAACAATCACGTGTGGAATGTGGCCATTCCCCATTTAGGTAATTAATGCTAATTGGGGAGTGGCCACATGTATACAGTGAAGCAACATCGTTTGCTTGCAGGAGGAGTTTGGGGGCGAGTGTTTGTGTTGTGTTGTGCTGTGTTTGTGTTGTGTTGTGTTGTGTTGTGTTTTTCAACCTGGTAGTGAAGGCTAACGCCCAACCGACACAGAGTTATTCCTTTGTTTGAACCTTTTATTTTGGCCCTTGTGCAGTGTCTTGTTTGCTCCTGTGTTTTGTGTTATTTTGTTTAATAAAGTGCGCCACAGCGCATTAAAACTGCAGCTTTCTATCTCCAGGTCCTGCCGGTACCCAGCCTGGGCCATGGTGCTACCCTGCTGTCACAGTCCCTTAGTATACAACCACTGCAATTGGAGTGCCATTGTCTGTCTGCATTTCCATTGGACATCAATGGAAAGGGTAGAGAGTTAGCAAACTGTGGTCTACCGGCCTCACCACATTGTAGCTACCCTATACTTGTGCTACCATTGCCCCCCTCAGTGTAATACAGAACCATTGCAGTGCCGCTGCCTGTCTGTCTGTCATTGAAGATCATTGAGGGTATAGTGAGCACACTGTGGTCCCATTCTACCAGCCTCACCCCATTGTAGCTGCCCTATACTTGTGCTACCATTGCCCCCCTCAGTGTAATACAGAACCATTGCAGTGCCGCTGTCTGTCTGTCTGTCATTGAAGATCATTGAGGGTATAGTTAGCACACTGTGGTCCCATTCTACCAGCCGCACCACATTGTAGCTACCCTATACTTGTGCTACCATTGCCCCCCTCAGTGTAATACAGAACCATTGCAGTGCCCTTTAAATGCCTGCCTGCATTAGCTCTTAGTATTGTATATGTTTGCATTGCAATTGCAGTGCCTATCTGTATTGCCATTGAAGATAATTCAGTTCAAAAGCCAGCAAGCAGCACCACGAACCGCCTGTGCAGTGAGTTTGTATAGGGTTAGCGCTTTCATATGCATGACCTTCACCTAGCTGGTCTGTATTACATTACATTTCTGCACAGCAGAGTTGAAACAGAGATCCAGCCCAACTTGTGCCAGATTGGCTGAGTCTCAGGAACAGGCGCTGTGACCCCCCACCCCCGAAACAGTCACTCGCAGTCTGAGAGCCCTTGTGTTTCCGAAGCCCCTGCATCAATAGAGATGTACTGTGGAGCGTGGAGAGCTGACAGCTGGGTATTGACGTGACCTCTGGGAGTGTTTCAATGGCCCCGGGGTGACAGGCAGGGCGTGTGGGGTGCCACGTGCCTGGTGGAGAGGTGTCGATGGAAACTGGGCTGCTGTTGACCTTCCCAGGAGCAGAGAGAGGCAGTTCCCAGATCGCCCACTGAATGACGTCCGCGCCGAGCCCAAAGTAACCAGCGATCATCACAGCAGGAAAGTAATCACCACAGAGAGAAGTGATATTACCCTGTTGTAAAAGCATTCCAGCAGAATGACATTTTTGCATTTCCCGTAGTTTACTGTACCTTGTTGTGTTTGACAATGCTTCCCTATGCTTTACCAGACCTCTCTGTGCTTTACAATGCTTACCTATGCTTTACCATACCTCTCTGTGCTTTACAATGCTTCCCTATGCTTTACCAGACCTCTCTGTGCTTTACAATGCTTCCCTATGCTTTACCAGACCTCTCTGTGCTTTACAATGCTTCCCTATGCTTTACAAGACCTCTCTGTGCTTTACAATGCTTCCCTATGCTTTACCAGACCTCTCTGTGCTTTACAATGCTTCCTTATGCTTCACCACACATCTCTGTGGCTTACAATGCTTACCTATGCTTTACCAGACCTCTCTGTGCTTTACAATGCTTCCCTATGCTTTACCAGACCTCTCTGTGCTTTACAATGCTTCCCTAAGCTTTACCAGACCTCTCTGTGCTTTACAATGCTTCCCTATGCTTTACCAGACCTCTCTCTGCTTTACAATGCTTCCCTATGCTTTACCAGACCTCTCTGTGCTTTACAATGCTTACCTATGCTTTACCACACATCTCTGTGGCTTACAATGCTTACCTATGCTTTACCATACCTCTCTGTGCTTTACAATGCTTCCCTATGCTTTACCAGACCTCTCTGTGCTTTACAATGCTTCCCTATGCTTTACCAGACCTCTCTGTGCTTTACAATGCTTACCTATGCTTTACCACACATCTCTGTGGCTTACAATGCTTACCTATGCTTTACCATACCTCTCTGTGCTTTACAATGCTTCCCTATGCTTTACCAGACCTCTCTGTGCTTTACAATGCTTACCTATGCTTTACCAGACCTCTCTGTGCTTTACAATGCTTCCCTATGCTTTACCAGACCTCTCTGTGCTTTACAATGCTTCCCTATGCTTTACCAGACCTCTCTGTGCTTTACAATGCTTGCCTATGCTTTACCAGACCTCTGTGCTATACAATGCTTACCTATGCTTTACCAGACCTCTCTGTGCTTTACAATGCTTCCCTATGCTTTACCAGACCTCTGTGCTATACAATGCTTCCCTATGCTTTACCAGACCTCTCTGTGCTTTACAATGCTTCCCTATGCTTTACCAGACCTCCCTGTCGTTTACAATGCTTCCTTATGCTTTACCAGACCTCCCTGTGCTTTACAATGCTTCCCTATGCTTTACCAGAACTTTCTGTGCTTTACAATGCTTCCCTATGCTTTACCAGACCTCTCTGTGCTTTACAATGCTTCCCTATACTCTACCAGACCTCTCTGTGCTTTACAATGCTTCCCTATGCTTTACCAGACCTCTCTGTGCTTTACAATGCTTCCCTATGCTTTACCAGACCTCTCTGTGCTTTACAATGCTTCCCTATGCTTTACCAGGCCTCTCTGTGCTTTACAATGCTTCCCTATGCTTTACTTTGCTGTGCTTTTACTATGGGACACTATAGGTTAGTTTACGAAGCCCCTGTTTTTTTATTTGAAAATAAAATATTTCTATACATTTTTATACAAGAAATGTGTGTCAGAGGTTGTTTGGTTTGTGGTGTGCATCACCCAATATCTATCTATATATATATATATATATATATATATATATATATATATATATATATAAGGTAGGGAGTAGAAGATTGTTTGGGAATATTGGGTGGTTGTGGTCTGTTACTGGCGCCCTGTTTTATTTAGATAACAGTTGTTCAGATTATCCCACACAATGACAATTTAACTGGACAGTTTTGGCGTATAATTGCATGCTCTTCATCGTAGTTCTTCCACAAACTTTAAAATGATCCTGTTTCACCCTTTGGCACCGCTTCTGGGCAGTGACAGTGACCAGGATAAACCCGTTCTGACCACTGGGACGGAACATGAAATATGAAAAGAGTCGACAATCTGAAAAAAATGACTCAAAGAGGGCTATCCACAAACGCGCACGTAAATATATATATATATATATATATATAAATAAAAAAAAAAATAAAAAAAACGTTGCCATGGGAACGATCGGCCGCACGCCACGAGAGCTGATTAAGTATGTCAAGTTTGGGTGAGGGAGGAGAGAGAGAGAACCATGCTGCAAATTGAAGGCAGGTGTCCTGCAGTCATTGACCGTGCAGCGCCAGACAGACACAGATAGATCTGCACTTTGATTTCTCAGTTTAACATGCTTTTAATAGATTCATCATTATTTCTCTAGTCCGTGCTTTTATCATGGTAACCTCTTTATAAGGAGACTAGCAAACGAGAGAGAGAGAGAGAGAGAGAGAGAGAGAGAGAGAGAGAGAGAGAGAGAGAGTAAGTGGACCACGCATCAGCCAGTGTACTAATAACAGCGATACCCACACAGCACAGCTACACTGATAATATATACTGGATATGGTGGATATGAAAAGCTTGCCATGAAGTGTATTGCAATTCTTTTCATTACTGTGATATAATCATTATCATTAGAGGCCAGACCACTATTCCCAGCATCTAGATGTTTCGGATCGCATTTTAGCTACAATCAGATAGACTTTCAATTGTCTATGAATATTTTGAACCTGTGCACGCGCTCCTTCACCTTCTTACCTAAAGCGGACTGAAAGCATGACGTCACCTCTACGCCCTATACGCGTAATACGCACGCACTAAACACACAGAGCGGTCAGCAGTTTATTGTTTATCAACGCACAGAGCAGACTGGACAGCGACCTTTGAATCGCACATTAGGTGTTGGGGTAGGATGATGGAGTCCCCTTACAAATGCCTCCCCCCCCCCGACCCCCTGACAGTAAAAGCACAGAAAAGTGTAATAAAGCCGTTTCCTTCAGCCAAATGTCACGTCGAAAAGAATAAAATTAAAAAAGTACAACAAGCGTGTACATATCACTGTGAATTACCAGCTGCACTACAGCCTCCTATAAATGATAGTATAATACTGTATTGAACAGACCTGGGTTTGGTATACCGTACGTTTTCACGTTTCCAAGGTTACTCACTGTAGGCCTATGCTATTTTATTTAGGTTAGCTAAAAAAATAATCATGATACAGCCGTTAATTTTCTGATACCTTGTGAAAGCAATACGTGGAATAAGAAGAAAAATCGGCTTACTTGCGACTAAGCCTCCGACTCCCGTTCCATTGCAGTTTGATCCATTCCTGGTTTTACTATGAGTTTAATAAGACACGTCTGAACTTGTTACCTGTACACTGTGGCCAATCAATCTCGTCGTAAAACCTGGAAAGGGGGAAATATGAGTCTTATTTCCATGCCTGGAACTTGTACTGCAGTGAAAAGGAAGCACCGATGAAAATTTGCAACTTGTCTTCATTCTGAGATATTAGTGAAATATTGAGTATACCTTCCCTTCCAGCTGCCCTTTGATCAAGGTCTTTAGAAGTGCCCACTGCCATTTTTCAAGATTTATTTTTCGAGCACCGTTTTTTGATATCAGGTAAGTTTAATTGATCGATTCCTTTTTAATCGATCAAAGTCCACAGGTGTGACCAGTCAATTATCCATGAATCGATTACAACCCCTTTAGATTAACATTGCTGTTATACGTGGACTTACCCCAGCCGGCTGCAATGGTATTCTGAGAAGTGCTGAGTTAGTCCTGGATCATGATTCATCCTAATTAGGTTAAATCTGTCTACCTGTCTACAGCGATGGCCAAAAGTTTTTCATCACCTAAATTGTATAATTGAGACATAATCTTTTTAAAAAACAAACTATAAGAACAGAATTTAGCGTCATGTAATCAAATAAATGACAACATTGTATCGCAAACGTCTAACAGAAGCCATAGGCCTAAAGTATTTCCTGTTGGATTTCGAAATGTTACCTTTTCAGTCTTTCTCAGTTTTTCGTTAAGTATCTGGAAAAAGTACAAAGCTCTGGGTGTGTAATTCAATATGTTAACGTAACATTATTCAGCAGCTTTCATTCCACTTCAAGACGCTACATTTGTTAATTCTATAGGGTAATGCAAAACCCTTGGCCGCAGCTGTAAATTATAATGACTGATGGTTTTTTGAACGTTAAATGCGATGCCATGGAAAAGGTTTAAAGTGTATTGAAGCAAAACAAAAACTAAATACTTACTAGAGTAAGTATGTAGTTTTAAATAAAACTACATATTAATGAAAATGTCGAACCAGGTTAAGCTGTGGTAAATGCACAGTGTAACCATGGGAAAAACATGGGAGAAAACTGCAATAATACCCTGCAATACTACCATGGTCTCGCTTCCATGATTTATATAACATCCTGGTTAACGCTGGAAGCTTCTGAAAACGGGTTCAATTATAACTGGGATTTGGGAGCACATAGACTGGTGTTTACTGGTTTGTGGTCTTTATAAAAAATAAAAACAGCATTTATTAGTTCAATTCAGTCTAGAAAATGTAGTACAGTTCTCAGTACGGCACGACCCCTATTTTAATAAGCCGGCTGCAGCGAGTGCTCGTTTGAAATGTTTTTAATGTTTTTGAAGCACTGGATATTATTTATTTCGATTTATTTCAATATTTTATTTATTAATTTGAACAGCAATACTTGCAGGGCTGTCTGCGTTATAAAAGTGAAGGCACATAGTTTGATATCTAGAAAGAAAGCACAGCTCAAACCAATCACTATTTAAAGAATATGTATATATATATATATATATATATATATATATATATATATATATATATATATATATATATATATACACACACACCACACACACACACACACACACACACACACACACACACACACACACACACTGACACACACACACACACACACACACACACACACACACACACACACACACACACACACAATAAGTATTTACTCCAGTCTTTAATTCATTTTGCAGAAAATAACCTTTTAATATGACCGGGCTAGAACCAAACAACTAGCTAATATAATACAAAGTCCCCCAAGCATTGATAATATTAATATGATTTTTTTCTATGTTAAAATAAATAGGAGTTAATTAAAGACTGCAGTAAAATGCTTTGAAAATATGGAACACTGTAGCTAGCCCTAATAAAAAGCACTGATAGGTCTGGTAAAGCATAGGGAAGCATTGCAAAGCACAGAGAGGTCTGGTAAAGCACAGGGAAGCATTGTAAAGCACAGAGGGGTCTGGTAAAGCATAGGGAAGCATTGTAAAGCACAGAGAGGTCTGGTAAAGCATAGGGAAGCATTGTGAAGCACATAGAGGTATGGTAAAGCATAGGGAAGCATTGTAAAGCACAGAGAGGTCTGGTAAAGCATAGGGAAGCATTGTAAAGCACAGAGAGGTCTGGTAAAGCACAGGGAAGCATTGTAAAGCACAGAGGGGTCTGGTAAAGCATAGGGAAGCATTGTAAAGCACAGAGAGGTCTGGTAAAGCATAGGGAAGCATTGTAAAGCACAGAGAGGTCTGGTAAAGCATATTAAAAACAAACCATGATAAACTAACCCTTATGAAAGTGTCCCACAGTAAAAGCACAGCAAAGAGTAATAAAGCACAGAGAAAGCATAGGTGAGCATTGTAAAGACCAGCCAGGTATGGGGAAGCGTTTTAATAAATAAACCACGGTAAACTATGACAAATGCGCCGCATAACCATGGAAAAAGCCTGGGGGAGGGGGGTGACTGTGACTGCAAAAATAAAGTGCACACATAGCTTGTTCACATATTACATCATCTATATTTAAAGACCAGCTACGTATGAAAAATATCTATCAAATGATTTGGCTGTGTTGATGCTGCCTGCAGTTAAGATTATGCACCCTTTGAGCAAGTTTGCAAAAATAACGTAACATTATCCAGCATGTTTCATTCGACTTTATGAAGCAAAATGAGTTCATTCTATCATGCAAAACTTTTGTCCACAGCTGTACTGTTTGGTAATGTGATGAAAGACAGCATCGGTTGACCAGCGTTCAGCGCACATGATCACTGCCGAGCGCAGCTTCCTCTGAGTAGTTAAGAGTCGCTTACCTTGCCTTCCGGAGAAACCAGGCTGGAATCCGATTCGGGAAAATCCTACGGGAATGACAAACGAGCAGGTAGGAGTAATCCTACAGCTTTCTCCAAAAAAGCAAGCAGAGAGAAAACAAAAATCCGGAATACCGCGTTCAAATATCCAGGAACTCAACCAGCAGCTGTCATCTCAAAAGAATAATATTGATTTTTGTTTTAAATTCAGTTTTTTTTGTATTCTTATCCTTCGATTCTCTCACTTTCTCTTCTCCTTTCCAGGTTTATCGGGTCTCTTCCTTCTTTCTCTCCTCCTTCAATTTTCATCGGTGTTTTTATTTTTCATCCCATTCGCAAAAACTGTTTATTTTCACTCTCCAGCTTTCTCTCCTGCCATCGCGTTTATTCTTGTGAATTCGCGTTTTTTGTGCGATCTGTATTTGGTAAATCCAGTGGGTCTCTCTCCCTTTTCTCTCTCCCTCTCTGATAATAACAGCTGGTTTTGCCTGCTAGGCTGAGAGAGAGAGAGAGAGAGAGAGAGAGAGAGAGAGAGAGAGAGAGAGAGAGAGAGAGAGAGAGAGAGAGAGAGAGAGAGAGAGAGAGAGAGAGAGAGAGAGAGAGAGAGAGAGAGAGAGAGAGAGAGAGAGAGAGAGAGAGAGAGAGAGAGAGAGAGAGAGTGCGTTTAGCAATCCGTTGCCTACTTGATCCAAGCATGTGATCTTATACTGTAGAGCTATGGCCAAAAGTTTTGCATCATCACAAATTTTAGAATTGAGACATCATTTTAAAAAGAGAAAACACACGAACACAATTTAGATATTTTATTTAACGACATGTAATCAAAGGAAACTACAAAATGATATTGCAAAAGTCTACCGGACGCCATAATAGTAGTACAGTAGTATTTCATGTTAGATTTTGAAATGTCACATTTTTCAGTGTGTTTGTGAAGCATAAGGAAAACTACAAAGCGGTATGTAATTCAATATGAAGCAAAATTAGTTCATTCTATAGGGCGATGCAAAACTTTGGCAATATCTGTACTTAAAAACAACGTACCACTGCAATTAAATGCACATCTCCCATCAGTTTACAACACGACAAGCTCTCAGCTCTTACTGTGCCATTTATCTTAATCCCACCTGACAGGAGAGTGTTTGCACGGCAGAGATCTTGAACAGGTTTAAAAGTAACCCAGTCAAGCCTGATCACTACATTGGCTTCTGATCTGGCTGGGGGCTCTATCCTTAAGAGATCTTGACAAGTCTCTGTGGGACTACACGTTTGGCGTTTATTTTAATATTTTTTATGATTTAGTCATTTAGCAAACGCTTTTGAACTATCCAATAGGACCTGGTTTGTTTTACGTCTCATCCGAAGGATGGAGCACAAGGAGGTGAATGTGACTTGCTCAGGGTCACACACACACACACACACACACACACACACACACAGAGTGAGTCAGTGGCTGGGATTGAACCTGGAACCTCCTGGTAACAAGCCCCTTTCTTTAACCACCTAGCCTACTTGGCAGTTTCTACTTTATATGAAGACTCCCCCCTCGTGCTCAGGAACCTCAAGCACTGAACCACCAGCTGTATGCAAATTCAAAAGCTTGTTTTTACTGTCTCTGATTAGCCCTAATCGAGGATGGGGTAACACGAATTATTTTGACCATGATAAGTAGGGTTTGTGAAAGCAGCTGCAAGTCAAGCAGATGAATGCATCAGCTGACGCCTTGATTAGGTTAGAAACCGAAACAGAGAGAGAATGGCTCGATCAGCCCCGCTGCCAAACAGCATGTCAGCACGAGAGGGCAAACTAAATGACAGCGTCGTTTCGAAGAAGCTGGTGAGTGCGATTCTCCATCTGCTGTGATTTATTTATTGGTGTTGACTTGTTTATTTGTATTAGTGGGAGTTTGTTCCCTGTGGATTCTGGGAGGGAGCAGTACATTACAAACAAACCTCCATTGCAATCTCTTTAAATCTCTTATATTTACTACGCACGGCTGCAGTCCAGTTTGTTTGTAGAGCACAGGTGAGTTACAAACGTACAGGCAGGTGCAATGCATTTGTTCCATCACCCTATAGAATTAAAACTCTTTTGGTGCATAAAGTCGAATGAAACCTGCTAAATAATGTTACCTTAACATATTGAATTACACACTGCTTTGTGGTTTTCCATATACTTAACGGAAAAAACTGACAACAATTTCGAAATCTAACAATGAAATACTGTACTACTGTTATGGCTTCCTTCCGGTAGACTTTTGCGAGGTCATTTTGATTACATGTTAAAAAAAAGATCTAAATTATGATTTTATTGTACATATATATATATATATATGTAGGGCTTCCACACAGGTGTGGCTCATGCGTTAATTAAGCAAATAACATGCCAGCATGCTCTAGGGTCATGTATAAAAATGTTGGACAGGCCTGGTTGCCTATAATTATGGCTAGCATGGCTGCAAGAGCAGACCTCAGTGACTTTGAAAGAGGGGTGATTGTTTGGGGTGCGTTTGGCAGGAGCTTCAGTGACCAAGACAGCTCAACTTGCTGATGTTTCATTAGCAACGGGTGTCTAAGGTGATGTGGGCATGGAACTCTCCGAGGGAAAGACATCATCAGCAAAGGGCAACAGCGGGCGGAAACCCATACTCCAGGATCGTGATATCCGTGCATTAATTCGATGTGCAAAACAGGCGAGCAACTGCAGATCAATTAACTACAAATTTCAACCTGGGGTGTGAGCAGCCAGTTTTCATCAAAAACGGTCCGATGAGAAACTCCACAGAGCAGGATACCATAGTGGCCCAACGCCCTATTAAGTGATTTTACATTGGGGTTTCCATTTTTTTGTCCACTACCTGTATATATATATATATATATATATATATATATATATATATAAATTATGTCTCAATCCTAAAATTCTAGGTGATGCAAGTCTTTTGGCCACGGCTGTATATTTGGAACTGATTTACATAGGGTGTCTCATATAGGATGCTGCATTGCATCCCACTAGATCTATCATTCATGGAACTGTGTATCTGGTGTCTCATAACCAAGCATTAAATAATATTACACGTATAACCTATTAACATCCATGCTATACAATGTTGTGTGCACTGCTATGTGTGAATAAATGGACTTTTTTGGTGCCTCTGGTTTGTTGCCCCGTGTGTGCTTGGAGGCCTGAACCCAGGCTGGGTCTGTGTGAGTGAATGGCAGTCATTTTTCTACCAAGGGCAATCACAGTATCAGAGCCCACTGCCACTTTCAACACTCCCTATAACAATCTCTCAGCTTTCACTGACTATGTACGCCATACCACCAGTGATTAGATCATTATAGACCTCCCCCCCCCCCCCCCCCCCCACACCACACACAGACACACACCTATAGAAGAGTACCAGCCTCGCCACGACTGCATGTGTGTTCCCATGGAAACCTGCCATCTCACGCTGCCGTGCAAATTACAGCTGCTGTCGTTTATTTTTAACCAGAGTTGGATAGATCAGGTGGGAGTGGATTTGTCCAGAATCAGAGAAGAGGGAGGGAGGGGGGATGTGGACAGCGATTGGAAGAAAGTCTACATTTCCGCCCCTGGCTAGTGAACGAATCACTTCGTATTGACCGGGGGTTTCTTTGTAAATGAAAAGGTACTGGATCTTATCATTAAGGAAGAGGGCCGGCATTTTTGTTTCTAGATCTAATGCACTACCCTTGATTTATAGCAGCTCCCACACATGCTTCAAATTCTCCTCTGCTTGTGGATTGGTGGGGGGTTTGTGCTGGGAGTGGTCAGTATTAAGAGCAGGGTGGGTATCTCTGTGCTTTTATTAAACACTCGATAGTGCTGGGATTAGGAATGCTAAAAGGAACTGAAATTCAATGCCAGATGTTTCCACTAGAAGTCTTTCCCAGTGTCTTCAGTGTAAATTCTCGAGGACTCTTTGTCCCTGAGAAATACTTCTAGTGTAAATGTTTGCCTTTGAATTTACACTGAAGACGCTGAGAAAGACTTCTAGTGGAAATGTTTGCCTTTGAATTTACACTGAAGATGCTGAGAAAGGTTCAAGATGAGCAGCTCTCTATTTATAGATATTAATCTCTGTCATTATCAGATGAGCCACAGTGACCCTCTGATCAACACACTTCGAAAAGGGCACATTCTTGTTCTCTCTCTCTCTCTCTCTCTCTCCTCTCTCTCTCTCTCTCTCTCTCTCTCTCTCTCTCTCTCTCTCTCTCTCTCTCTCTCTCTCTCTCTCTCTCAGACAGACAGACCCAGGGGTCTCAGGAAAAAAGAAAGGCAACACTGAGAATCAGACAGGTGTTTATAGGGACAGTCATTGTCATTAGAACTACATGAGCCCCATTGACTCCCCTTGCCGTGCAGATTCAAAAACACCCTTCTGGTTATAGATCCCACAATCACAATCAATTTGTTATTTTTGTACTTTCGAGCCCCCAATTATTGATTTCCTCCCTGATTTATTAACCATTAAGTGCCATTGTCATTTGAGGACAGGTTACTTTGTAATTTGTAGAGCATTCTGACTGCCATCATCTGCCTGTTATTATATTTTTCTCTTTAACTATATTACTATGATAACTTACTTTGATTCTGTTAAGTCTAAATGTAACAGTTAATTCTGAAAATGAAGCCCTTTAGGTGCTTTTATAAAATAAAATAAGAAACTGAAGGCTAAAAATGATCCATTTCTTGGTGTTTTTTTGTCCTACCCATAGTGATGATAAAGCTCCATTTTCTTTATGTTGAGAGATATAGTAAAGCATATTAACAACAAACATAGGTAAAACTAACCCTTATAAAAGTTTGCATTCCTATATTTGTGGGGACTTCTCATTGACTCTCATTATATTTTTATTTACTCTGTCAGACAAAACTCCACACAGTGTGAAAGTCGACAACAAACTAAATATTTTGGCACCTTCTTTCTTTTTTTTTTTGAAGGCACATTTAGTTCTTAAAAAGGTATTTTACAAAGTGGGGACGTCCCCACAACGTCATTTTTTTTCAGGAGTCTTTGTAAGGACATTTTCTCAAATTGTGTCCGCACATTGATAGTAACCGCTTGCCCACAGACAAACACACTGACACACACACACACGCACACACACACACACACACACACACACACACACACACACACACACACACACACAATCACAGCTCCATTTACTCATATCAGTTGGAGTGTGTTTCAGGGATGTCTTTAAGCCCTGGTACAGTTACTGCAGGTTCCTGCTAAACTGTGCCAACTTGCATCAGAATGCATTGAAGCCATCTGTGAACAAATTACTGCGTGAAGCCAGAGAACCATAAGAGGGACTGGGAGGGAGGGAGACAGAGAAGCAGTGTGGCTCTAGTGGAGCTGAGGAGGGACTGTGAGGGAAGCACTGTGGCTCTAGTGGAGCTGAGGAGGGACTGTGAGGGAAGCAGTGTGGCTCTAGTGGAGCTGAGGAGGGACTGGGAGGGAAGCAGTGTGGCTCTAGTGGAGCTGAGGAGGGCCTGGGAGGGAAGCACTGCGGCTCTAGTGGAGCTGAGGAGGGACTGTGAGGGAAGCAGTGTGGCTCTAGTGGAGCTGAGGAGGGACTGTGAGGGAGGGAAGCAATGTGGCTCTAGTGGAGCTGAGGAGGGACTGTGAGGGAAGCACTGCGGCTCTAGTGGAGCTGAGGAGGGACTGTGAGGGAAGCAGTGTGGCTCTAGTGGAGCTGAGGAGGGACTGGGAGGGAAGCAGTGTGGCTCTAGTGGAGCTGAGGAGGGACTGTGAGGGAAGCAGTGCGGCTCTAGTGGAGCTGAGGAGGGACTGGGAGGGAAGCAGTGTGGCTCTAGTGGAGCTCAGGAGGGACTGTGAGGGAAGCAGTGCGGCTCTAGTGGAGCTGAGGAGGGACTGGGAGGGAAGAAGTGTGGCTCTAGTGGAGCTGAGGAGGGACTGTGAGGGAGGGAAGCAGTGTGGCTCTAGTGGAGCTGAGGAGAGACTGGGAGCGAGGGAAGCAGTGTGGCTCTAGTGGTTAGACCTAAGAAAGTCTTTTGTTCTATTTAATATCCCTAAGTTCTCCCTCCCTTAGTTGAGCATTTGAATGAGGCTGACTCTATATATAGAATGTAGGGCTAATAATTTCCATTGAGAAAGCTAATAGGGGGTTGGGGGGAGGGGGAGGGGGTTGGTGTGACGGTCTGTCCTGCTCCCTGGCATGCTGGGGTAGGGGAGCTATGATTGGCTTGGTCGACACAGAGGTAGCTAATCGGATTGGATGGGAGGAAGGGGGAGTGTTGGGGGATTGTTGTAAACGTCAGGAGATTAGGGGATATAAACAGAAACTGAGGACGTAACTGACACCTGTAACTCTCACAGAGAAGGTCAAACACAGGAGAGAATTAATGACATGGAGGAGAGGGAGGAGAGGAATGTATACCCAGCCAACCTGTGATAGATCAGTATTTCTTGCTTTATAGTGTCATGGAACAGGAGCTAGCAGTGGCATGGTTAATCACCCAGTCACGTGAGCGACTGTGTGTACCACATATGGCAAATTTTTCCCCCAGTGTTCTAATGATTTTAAACTGTAATATAGATCAGTTCAGTGTAGTACTGTCATTTAATTCCATTGTAATGATTTCATTCTATTGGTCTAGTGATCTCAAACTGCAGTTACAATGCAATTCAATACAGTCTAGTCTAGTGATCTCAAACTGCAGTTACAATGCAATTCTATAAGTCTAGTCTAGTGATCTCAAACTGCAGTTACAATGCAATTCAATAAGTCTAGTCTAGTGATCTCAAACTGCAGTTACAATGCAATTCAATACAGTCTAGTCTAGTGATCTCAAACTGCAGTTACAATGCAATTCAATAAGTCTAGTCTTGTGATCTCAAACTGCAGTTACAATGCAATTCAATACAGTCTAGTCTAGTGATCTCAAACTGCAGTTACAATGCAATTCAATACAGTCTAGTCTAGTGATCTCAAACTGCAGTTACAATGCAATTCAATAAGTCTAGTCTAGTGATCTCAAACTGCAGTTACAATGCAATTCAATACAGTCTAGTCTAGTGATCTCAAACTGCAGTTACAATGCAATTCAATACAGTCTAGTCTAGGATCTCAAACTGCAGTTACAATGCAATTCAATAAGTCTAGTCTAGTGATCTCAAACTGCAGTTGCAATGCAATTCAATAAGTATAGTCTAGTGATCTCAAACTGCAGTTACAATGCAATTCAATACAGTCTAGTCTAGTGATCTCAAACTGCAGTTACAATGCAATTATAATACAGTCTAGTCTAGTGATCTCAAACTGCAGTTCCATTGTAATTATAATACAATCTAGTTTAGTGATCTCAGACTGCAGTTAGAATGTAATTCAGTACAGTCTAGTCTAGTGATCTCAAGCTGCAGCTACAATGTAGGTGCCTCTGTAATTCATTGCAACTTCAATAAGAAATCATACCTCAGCCCGGACGTCTTTGCATGGGCCATGTCCCATATAGCGCAGAGTGCCAAAACTGGATAGGGGTCGAGGCTGGCGTGATGGAGAACGGAGCTAAATACAGAACCCATAACTTGGGCTAATCTGTCATTCTGTACAGAGAGTCTCTACAGACATCTTCACCAAGCATTGCCAGCCTACATTCACTGCAATGCCTTTTGTGTGTGTGTGTGTGTGTGTGTGTATTTTTAGAAAGCAATATATAGGTTACTGAATTTCAATATCACCGTTATGCTGCATTTCTCCAACAAAGTATTCTGAAGCTGGAAAGAAACTACGTCCCAACAATCGTTTTAATGCAGCAGTTCTGCTGAAATGCACTGCTTCTAGATTGCTGCTGCAATGGGACAAGGCTGTCTTTAGTAGAATGGGACCAGAGTATAATCTATACCCTCAATGATCTTCAATGGCAAACAGACAGACAGTGGCACTGCAATGGCTCTGTATTACGCTGAGGGGCAATGGTAGCACAAGTATAGGGCAGCTACAATGGGGTGAGGCTGGTAGAATGGGACCACAGTGTGCTAACTGTACCCTCATTGATCTTCAGTGGCAGACAGACAGACAGTGGTCCAGTGGTTAAAAAAACGGGCTTGTAACCAGGAGGTCCCCGGTTCAAATCCCACCTCAACCACTGACTCATTGTGTGACCCTGAGCAAGTCACTTAACCTCCTTGTGCTCCGTCTTTCAGGTGAGATGTAATTGTAAGTGACTCTGCAGCTGATGCATAGTTCACACACCCTAGTCTCTGTAAATCGCCTTGGATAAAGGTGTCTGCTAAATAAACAAATAATAATAATAATAATAATAATAATAATAATAATAATAATAATAATAATAATAATAATAATGGTTCTGTATTACACTGAGGGGCAATTGTAGCACAAGTATGGGGTGAGGCTGGTAGAATGGGACCACAGTGTGCTAACTATACCCTCAGTGATCTTCAATGACAGACAGACAGACAGCGGCACTGCAATGGCTCTGTATTGTACTGAATGGTAGCACAAGTATAGGGCAGCTGCAATGGGGCTGGTAGAACACAGTAGAGAGATGATATTTTGAAAGTCGGATCACAGTGGGGATGAGCCAGCCATACACACTGCTGGTAATCCATTGCAGTCTGGCACAGGACCAGATCAGTACCAGACAGACAGACAGACAGCTATTAGGACCCCTGTCTTTGTGTCTGTGTGTCTGTCTGCACTGCTCCCGCTCCACTGTGCTGGTAATTCCGAGGTCCTCCAACGGTTCTGCTGACTGTGTTTCTCCACGGTGATACACTGGGATTGCAATGGAATCTCAATGGAATCTCAATGGAATCTCAGTGGAATCTCAATGGAATCTCAATGGAATCTCAGTGGAATCTCAGTGGAATCTAAGTGGAATCTCAATGGAATCTCAATGGAATCTCAGTGGAATCTCAGTGGAATCTCAATGGAATCTCAATGGCATCTCAATGGGGAGTCTTTAAAGTTTTTGATGGAGTTGCATCACTTTTCTACTCTATGTTTTTTTTACTATAACAAATATATATTCATATTACTGCAAAGGCTCTTTCTAATACTCCAATCACATTACAAAAGATGCCTATATTTTGTTTTATAAGTGTGAAATTTTAATAAAAACCTAACAAATTTATCTGTAATTTTTATTTCCTAAAAAAAAATGGAGTTTCGTTCCCTTGGTTACAAAGCTGCATAGTTGCCAAGGCGACGGGCCCCGAAAGTGTGGATTTTGTGTCCATGGCAACACAAGGAAAGAGCTAACTTTAGTTTACTTAAAATAAATGCAGATTATATATATATACACAATGATTACATTGCATCTTTACTTTCAGCTTCTCAGTTTAATTGTTCTTCACAAATATAATACTGGCATTGCAATCTCTGTGTTGAACATACTGAATCTCAATAAGAAATCGGAATTGAAGCTTCACAATTCAGAACAGCTCAATAAAAAAATGCTTTTCATAGAAAATTAAATCGGCCTTGTCTTCTTTTAAAACTTAGCGTTTGATATGTTTTTTGGATGATGTTAAAAGTATTGTGAATTCTACATTGTAACTGCAGTTTGAGATCACTAGACTAGACTGTATTGAATTACATTGTAACTGCAGTTTGAGATCACTAGACTAGACTGTATTGAATTACATTGTAACTGCAGTTTGAGATCACTAGACTAGACTGTATTATAATTACATTGGAACTGCAGTTTGAGATCTCTAGACTAGACTATTTTAATTACATTGTAACTGCAGTTTGAGATCACTAGACTGTATTATAATTACATTGTAACTGCAGTTTGAGATCACTAGACTAGACTGTATTATAATTACATTGGAACTGCAGTTTGAGATCTCTAGACTAGACTATTTTAATTACATTGTAACTGCAGTTTGAGATCACTAGACTGTATTATAATTACATTGTAACTGCAGTTTGAGATCACTAGACTAGACTGTATTATAATTACATTGGAACTACAGTTTGAGATCACTAGACTAGACTATTTTAATTACATTGTAACTGCAGTTTGAGATCACTAGACTGTATTATAATTACATTGTAACTGCAGTTTGAGATCACTAGACTAGACTGTATTATAATTACATTGGAACTACAGTTTGAGATCACTAGACTAGACTGTATTGAATTACATTGTAACTGCAGTTTGAGATCACTAGACTAGACTGTATTATAATTACATTGTAACTGCAGTTTGAGATCACTAGACTAGACTGTATTATAATTACATTGTAACTGCAGTTTGAGATCACTAGACTGTATTATAATTACATTGTAACTGCAGTTTGAGATCACTAGACTAGACTGTATTATAATTACATTGTAACTGCAGTTTGAGATCACTAGCCTAGACTGTATTATAATTACATCGTAACTGCAGTTTGAGATCACTAGACTAGACTGTATTATAATTACATCGTAACTGCAGTTTGAGATCACCACACTAGAATTACACTGTAACTGAGGACATGTGTGCTGAAAAACCAAATAATACTTAGAACCCAAATGCCGTGAATGATATACGTGGGTGAGTGAACTGTCAGATTTGCACACCCTGCTCATTCGACCTTGAATGTTCAGAAGCTATGATCATGAACAATGGACACCAATCCTACACCTTTTCAAAAAGGCTCTAAATATAGGCAGGGGAGAGAGGGCTTGAGGCTGGCAGGAACACACTTCCCAGCAGCTTTAATCTAGCAAACCTGAGCAGAGAGGATTGGATCCTCTGGTGTCTGCTTGTCAAACCCACACAGGTATAGGAAACAGCTCTACCTGATTGAGTGCTGAGGATAACAGTACAGGGAGGATGCACATGGCTTTATTAATGTATAGCCTGGAAACAGAATCTCATTCTAGCCTAGTGGTGATCTCAAACTGCAATTATAATGTCATTCTTACATAGGGATATCAGACTGCAGTTACAGTGTAATTCTAGTCTAGTGATCTCAAACTGCAGTTCCAGTGTAATTTAATACAGTCTAGTCTAGTGATCTCAAACTGCAGTTCCAATGTAATGCAATACAGTCTAGTCTATTGATCTCAAACTGCAGTTACAATGTAATTCAATACAGTCTAGTCTAGTGATCTCAAACTGCAGTTCCAATGTAATGCAATACAGTCTAGTCTAGTGATCTCAAACTGCAGTTCCAGTGTAATTATAATACAGTCTAGTCTAGTGATCTCAAACTGCAGTTACAATGTAATTATAATACAGTCTAGTCTAATGATCTCAAACTGCAGTTCCAATGTAATTATAATACAGTCTAGTCTAGTGATCTCAAACTGCAGTTCCAATGTAATTATAATACAGTCTAGTCTAGTGATCTCAAACTGCAGTTACAATGTAATTATAATACAATCTAGTCTAGTGATCTCAAACTGCAGTTACAATGTAATTATAATACAGTCTAGTCTAATGATCTCAAACTGCAGTTACAATGTAATTATAATACAGTCTAGTTTAGTGATCTCAAAATGTATTTCTTAGCAGACACCCTTATCCAGGGCGACCTACAGTTGTTACAACATATCCCATTATTTATACATACAAGTACATTATTTTTCCCACATTATTTTTTACATATGATTACCCATTATTTATTTATTTATTTATTTATTTATTTATGTATTTTACTGGAGCAATCTTGCTAAAGTACCATACTCAAGAGTACAGCATCAGCGTCCCCCACCTGAGATTGAACCCAAAGCCCTAACCACGACTCCACACTGCTGCCCATTGCAAGAGGCTTCTAGTTAGTCCCCCACGATGCTTTATATTCGTGTCCCCTCTACCGTGTCAGAGTAAGACATCCTGACTGACCGCGCACTTCGTTAAGGTGCAGGGTTGTGGTGCAACATCACGAAGAAGTAGTTTGGTACGGAATGCATTTCGTGTTTTAACTTGTCTCACACACAGGTGTTGCAAACAAGGCTGTGATCTGCGT
Source organism: Acipenser ruthenus (assembly GCF_902713425.1). Lineage (NCBI taxonomy): Eukaryota > Metazoa > Chordata > Actinopteri > Acipenseriformes > Acipenseridae > Acipenser > Acipenser ruthenus. The sequence goes on along the minus strand of NC_081240.1, from coordinate 1,589,366 downwards.
ATGCCTGTAGCGCCCTCATGCCCCTGTTGACTGAACTGCAATTGAGAACATTTTGGTAAAAACTAACCACGCCTGTTTGCTAGCGTAACCATTGCGCAAAACGTGTGCGTAAAGGGCGGGGTTAATTATTTGCCTCTCAAATGCATTATTCATAAGCTTAACGCCATCTTGGCCAATCGAGATCGATCAGGAAGAAGCCTGTGTCACGCACTGTTAAAGAGACTCGATCAAATAGAGTAAAATGTGTCCTGTCGCAAACATAACAACGCTCCTCCCCTTTAAAGCTAACGCACATATTTCTGTCGGCAGACGGTGAAGTAAGTGACGTGTTTGGCCAGTGTGTTCGCATTCGACTTGAAAACGCTTGACTTCCAATCCGCACTGCGAGCCACGTCACCCAGTGGAAGCAAAGTTTTTTAAAGTGGCTTTTGAAAAAGAAAAAGAAAACTTTTAAAAGGAAAACTCCCACCGACTCAAACTGCAACGAGAATAATTTTGTAGCTGCAAAATTGAAAAAGCGTGTTTTTTGCAGCCAAATTTTACGCATAGGTTCCAATATATGGAGATTTAGTTTTAGATTTAGAATTAGTTTTTTTTTTTTTTTTTTTTCTAGAAGCTGCACTAAAACTTTTTTTAAAAAACTCTGCAGCCGAATACCGAGACAAGATGAACCTCTTCAGACTCCTGGGTGATGTCTCGCATTTGCTGGCTATGATCATTTTATTCGCGAAAATCTGGAGGTCGAAATCCTGTGCAGGTAAAACTACGGTTTACAGTTTTTACTGTGTACGTCTGTTCGTTTGTGAGAAGTACGTGCAAGCATGAAGCAATCAATAACTGTTAGACTCGAGCAAAATACGCTTCTGTTCTCCTCCCAGTAGCCTTCTGCTATAAAAAATAAAACAATGGCGATTGCTTAAAACATTCTTAAAGAGAATTACGAAGTTAATATACAATACAATTATTATTATTATTATTATTATTATTATTATTATTATTATTATTATTATTATTATTATTATTATTATTTATTTCTTAGCAGACGCCCTTATCCAGGGCGACTTACAGTCGTAAACAAAAATACATTTAAAAAATCACAGTACAAGTATTAATACAATTAAGAGCAAGATAAAATACAATGACTTTGGTTCAAGCAAGTACAAGTATGACAAAATACGATTCAATAACGGAGCAGATAACAGTGTCAGTGATAGTTGCATCAGGATATAATTAAATACAAAATACTACAGATTAAATAACACTTGTGACAGATTCATTTTCTAGGTGTTAAACATTTCACGAGTGCATTCTTGCTAATCGTCCGACACACCGTAATAACAAAAGCACCTCGTTGAGTCTTTATGACGCTGAGCTGCAGGTAAATAGTTGGCAGCGCCTTGCCTTCTGCGTTATAGGATACGGCTGTTGAAACGCCTCCCAGTTTCTACGTCTTATCCCAGATTGACAGTAACGCGAATCCCAGTTGTGACGTGGCACGCCCCAACCATAACACACGGGCACGCGCAGCAGGCCTTTTTGTAGCTGTTATCACAAGTTTTGCATCATTGCCCTATAGATATAATGAACTAATTTAACTTCATAAAGCCAAATGAAACCTGCTGAATAATGTTACCTTGCAGTGTGGAGTAGTGGTTAGGGTTCCAGACTCTTGACCGGAGGGTCATGGGTTCAATCCCCGGTGGGGACACTGCTGCTGTACCCTTGAGCAAGGTACTTTACCTAGATTGCTCCAGTAAAAATCCAACTGTATAAATGGGTAATTGTATGTAAAAATAATGTGATATCTTGTAAGTCGCCCTGGATAAGGGCGTCTGCTAAGAAATAAATTATATTGAATTACACACCGCTTTGTAGTTTTCCAGATACTTAACGAAATGATATATAAATAATATTATATATATATATATATATATATATATATATATATATATATATATAGATAGATATTAATTAGGATCTCAATCCTAAAATACTAGGTGATGCGACATACGTTTATCACGCTTTGTTTTAACGTGGCTTCTCTGTGCTCTCTTGTGGTTCAGGATCTCTATCCGCGGTTCACATCACAGCCCGCTTCAGCAGTGCGATGCTGACCAGCGCGGTGTTGGTAACGCCGCTGCTGTTATTTTCTTCTCGCAGGTATCTCGGGTAAGAGCCAGATTCTGTTCGCTGTGGTTTTCAGCACCCGATACCTGGACCTCTTCACGTCCTTCATATCCATTTACAACACAGTGATGAAGGTAAGAGCAGCAGAGCGCGTTTAACAAGGGCTGGGTATAGCGAGGAAGCATTACAGCGGTGTAGCACCCGATCGGATTGAGATCAGTCGATTCAATGGTACATTATGAAGCAAAAGTCATCCTATAGGAATGGGCCAGCAGGTATCTACTAGACTCCCAACAGGTAGAGTAAGAACATAAGAAAGTTTCCAAACGAGAGGAGGCCCCATTCGGCCCTTATTGATCCCAGAATCTCATCAAGCAGCTTCTTGAAGGATCCCAGGGTGTCAGCTTCAACAACATTACTGGGGAGTTGGTTCCAGACCCTCACAATTCTCTGTGTAAAAAAGTGCCTCCTATTTTCTGTTCTGAATGCCCTTTATCTAATCTCCATTTGTGACCCCTGGTCCTTGTTTCTTTTTTTGGTCGAAAAAGTCCCCAGGGTCGACATTGTCAATACCTTTTAGGATTTTGAATGTTTGAATCAGATCGCCGTGTAGTCTTCTTTGGTCAAGACTGAATAGATTAAGTTCTTTTAGCCTGTCTGCATACGACATGCCTTTTAACCCCGGGATAATTCGGGTCGCTCTTCTTTGATCCGAGTAGGCGGATCAAGCACTTTAATGGATGTCGGATGTAGTAGCCGCTAGAGGGCGCTAAAACCCGGTGTTGAAATAATACTAAAAATTAGTTTAATAGTAACACAGTTAGGTTTAGGGGTAGAGATTAGGTTTAGGGGTAGAGGGTAGATTTAGAGGTTAGTAGGCTAGTAGGTAACTACTGGCCCATTCCAATGGGATGATTTTTGCTTGCTACTGTCCCATTGAATCGACTGATCTCAATCAGATCGGCTGGGTGTAGTGAAGGCGGTTGTACGCATGCATGTCACACTGTACACATTTCAACATATCTCTAGAGAAGCGCTTCTCAGATTGTCACGAAACTTGCTCTTAACATCATTTAACTCAAGTTATTGAGAGTATCAGATGCTGGGGATGTAGGGAGGTGTCTGTCTGTCTGTCTGTCACATTTTACATATATCTGTTGAACCACTTATCTGTATTTGGCATGCAAACTATAACTCTGCAGAGATCAGAGCTGTATTCTGTGCCTGAATCAAAATACATACATCAGCCAGATAAAGCACAGCGCGCTGTCTGTTAGTCCAGCCCATTAGACTGTGACAACCATGCTCTTTAAGCCTGATATTATTATTATTATTATTATTATTATTATTATTATTATTATTATTATTATTATTATTATTATTATTTTCATTTTCTTAGCAGACGCCCTTATCCAGGGTGACTTACAATTGTTACAAGATATCACTTTATTTTACATTATACATATATCACATTATTTTTTTTCATACAATTCCCCATTTATACAGTTGGGTTTTTACTGGAGCAATCTAGGTAAAGTACCTTGCTCAAGGGTACAGCAGCAGTGTCCCCCACCTGGGATTGAACCCACGACCCTCCGGTCAAGAGTCCAGAGCCGTAACCACTACTCCACACTGCTGCCCCATATCTGATATCTGCTATTAGCTGCTGTGTTGCTGCTACTGTTTCATATATTATTCTACTATCATGTGTTATGCACTTTCCACTGTATTTAATGTACCATGCATTTTTCACTGTATTGTTTAATGCATTTTTTTTTTACTGTATATCATGTATTTTGCATTTCTCTGTATTTAAAGTATTATGGATGTTCTTGTTGTTACTGCATCTTGTAAAGCGCTTTGTGGTGGTGGTCCACTCACTCCCTCTCACTGCCCTCATGCCTCTGCTCTGCTTGCAGGTTGTCTTTCTGTCTCTCGCCTACGCCACTCTGTACCTGATCTACCTGCGCTTCCGCAGCTCCTACGACCAGGAGAACGACACTTTCCGCGTGGAGTTCCTGCTCATTCCCGTGGTGGGCCTGTCCTTCCTGGAGAACTACGCCTTCACCCCCCTTGAGGTAACGCATGCACCCCCTGGGGTCCCTCACCCCTCCGAAAGAGCCTGGGGCTCACACAAATACAGCTATAGCAAAAAGTTTTGCATCACCCTATAGAATAAACTCATTTTGCTGGATATGACTACAGCTCCCAGCATGCCTCTGCACCCGCAGCAATTGTGAGGCATGCTGGGAGCTGTAGTTCTTTATGCTGTGGTCTCGTATCACAAGTGATACAGACCTCTATTACGATACATCATGTACAGCTGTGGACAAGTCTAGGACAGGACTACAGCTCCCAGCATCCCTCTGCACCCGCAGCAATTGTGAGGCATGCTGGGAGCTGTAGTTCTTTATGCTGTGGTCTTGTATCACAAGTGATACAGACCTCTATTACGATGCATCACGTACAGCTGTGGACAAGTTTTGCAGGATCACCCTCTATATAGAATGAACTGACTTTGCTTCATAAAGTGGAATGAAACCTGTTGAATAATGTTACGCTAACATATTGAATTACACACTGCTTTGTATTTTTCGAAACACAATGTAAAACTGACAGAAATTGAAAAATCATCAAACGTAATATACAGAATTATGTTCATATAGTTTTTTTGTTTTGTATTATGTCTCAATCCTAAAATTCTAGGTAATGCAAAACTTTTGTCCAGAGCTGTATAATGCTATGTATTGTGTTACAGTGTACTGTGCTGTACTGTCCCCTGTATATCCTGCCCCTGAGATCCTGTGCACCTCTATCTATCTGGAGTCAGTCCTTCCTGTATACAGTGCTGTGTAGTGTAATTCATTGCATTGTGTTATAGTGTGCTGTACTGTAACCCTCTCTGCTCTTCAGATCCTGTGCACCTCTATCTATCTGGACTCTGTCCTTCCTGTATACAGTGCTGTGTAGTGTAATTCATTGCATTGTGTTATAGTGTGCTGTACTGTAACCCTCTCTGCTCTTCAGATCCTGTGGACCTTCTCTATCTGGAGTCAGTCCTTCCTGTATACAGTGCTGTGTAGTGTAATTCATTGCATTGTGTTATAGTGTGCTGTACTGTAACCCTCTCTGCTCTTCAGATCCTGTGCACCTCTATCTATCTGGAGTCAGTCCTTCCTGTATACAGTGCTGTGTAGTGTAATTCATTGCATTGTGTTATAGTGTGCTGTACTGTAACCCTCTCTGCTCTTCAGATCCTGTGCACCTCTATCTATCTGGAGTCAGTCCTTCCTGTATACAGTGCTGTGTAGTGTAATTCATTGCATTGAGTTATAGTGTGCTGTACTGTAACCCTCTCTGCTCTGCAGATCCTGTGGACCTTCTCTATCTACCTGGAGTCGGTGGCGATCCTGCCGCAGCTCTTCATGATCTCGAAGACGGGCGAGGCCGAGTCCATCACCACGCACTACCTCTTCTTCCTGGGCCTGTACCGCGCGCTCTACCTGGCCAACTGGATCTGGCGCTACAACCAGGAGGGCTTCTTCGACCAGATCGCTGTGGTGTCGGGGGCCGTGCAGACCATCTTCTACTGTGACTTCTTCTACCTCTACTTCACCAAAGGTACCTCTCCTTTAAGAGAGGGATCGCTGGGTATCCCTCTATTTCCATACTGCTTCCCTCCCAGTCCCTACTCAGCTCCACTAGAGCCACACTGCTTCCCTCCCAGTCCCTCCTCAGCTACACTAGTGCCACACTGCTTCCCTCCCAGTCCCTCCTCAGCTCCACTAGAGCCACACTGCTTCCCTCCCTCCCTCCCAGTCCCCACTCAGCTCCACTCCCTCCATCCCAGTCCCCACTCGGCTCCGCTAGAGCCACACTGCTTCCCTCCCAGTCCCTCCTCGGCTCCGCTAGAGCCACACTGCTTCCCTCCGAGTCCTCCTCGGCTCCGCTAGAGCCATACTGCTTCCCTCCCAGTCCCTCCTCGGCTCCGCTAGAGCCACACTGCCTTCCTCCCAGTCCCTCCTCGGCTCCGCTAGAGCCACACTGCCTCCCTCCCAGTCCCTCCTCGGCTCCGCTAGAGCCACACTGCCTTCCTCCCAGTCCCTCCTCAGCTCCGCTAGAGCCACACTGCCTCCCTCCCAGTCCCTCCTCGGCTCCGCTAGAGCCACACTGCCTTCCTCCCAGTCCCTCCTCGGCTCCGCTAGAGCCAAACTGCTTCCCTCCCTCCCACCCAGTCCCTCCTCGGCTCCGCTAGAGCCACACTGCTTCCCTCCCTCCTCAGTTCTAACCACTCTTTGTTTTGTTTCCAGTGTTGAAAGGGAAGAAGATGAGCCTGCCTATGCCAGTGTGAGAAGCTGTCGCTCAGACCACGACACAAAGGGAACACGACACACTACGAACTCTTGTCTTTTTTTATATTTGATGAGCTTTCAGTGTATTTGTTTGTTTTATAAATGTCTGTGATGCAATTTCAGCGCTCATGAATGGTACTGGATTGGCAGTTTGAGAGACTGACATCTAATATTCAGCACAGATGGCACTGCTAAACTTGCATAAACGCACACACACACACACACACACACACAGGAGATGGAAATAAGTCTCCCCACTGCATAGCAATTTGATCCATTTCTGGTTTAATATTAAGACACCTGAGCTTGTTACCCATACACACAGTGGCTAATCAAGCTGGTAGTAAAACCTGGAATGGGTGACACTGCTGTGCAATAGGAGTCTTATTTCCATCCTTACAGACATACACATTCCTATTACACACATGCTTACATCTGTGGCCCATATCTTGTGTCTTTGTAGATGAGACTTATGAAAATGTTGGTCTTCCAGATTAAGAGTATATTATATTTTATACTGGAATGGAAATAAGACTCCTATTGCACAGCAGTGTCACTCCTTCCAGGTTTTACTACCAGCTTAATTAGCCCCCGTGTGTTTAGATAGCAAGCTCAGGTGTCTTATTAAGCTCTTACCAGTGAAACCAGGAAGATATGAAACTGGTATGCAACAGGAGTCTGATTTCCATCCCTGTTATAATTGACGCATTTCAATTCTGAATGTGTCAAATAATGTATTTCTGCAACGAGGACTGAACAGATTAGTAAAATGTTGATTTTTTTAATGTGTTTATTATGTGTGCAAGAAAACATTTTTACAAAAAGAAGATACCCAAACCAAGAAAAAAAGAAAATAAATATAACATGATTTTAGCATTATTGGAAATATTGTAATTTGTGTTCTTTATTAAATCGTCTCAGAAAATCTCAATGGATCAACTGGTAATGAGAGAAGCTAAGTGTACAGCTCTGGCCAAAAGCTTTGCATCGCCCTATAGAATGAACTAATGCTGCTTCATAAAGTGGATGAATGAACTCAGCTTCATAGAGTCCAATGAAAGCTGCTCAATAATGTTCCCTTGTTAACATATTGAATTCCACACCCTCTATATAGAATGAACTCCATCAGCTTCATAGAGTCCAATGAAAGCTGCTGAATAATGTCCCCTTGTTAACATATTGAATTCCACCCCCTCTATATAGAATGAACTCACTCAGCTTCATAGAGTCCAATGAAAGCTGCTGAATAATGTCCCCTTGTTAACATATTGAATTCCACCCCCTCTATATAGAATGAACTCCCTCAGCTTCATAGAGTCCAATGAAAGCTGCTGAATAATGTCCCCTTGTTAACATATTGAATTCCACACCCTTTATATAGAATGAACTCACTCAGCTTCATAGAGTCCAATGAAAGCTGCTGAATAATGTCCCCTTGTTAACATATTGAATTCCACACCCTCTATGTAGAATGAACTCCCTCAGCTTCATAGAGTCCAATGAAAGCTGCTGAATAATGTTCCCTTGTTAACATATTGAATTCCACACCGCTTTGTAGTTTTTCAGATACTGAACAAAAAACTGACCAAAAAGTTTGACATTTCAAAATCTAACATGAAATATTACTGGACTAAGACAGATATATATATATATATATATAGATAGATAGATAGATAGATAGATAGATAGATAGATAGATAGATATGAAAGGGATAGAATTAATAAAAACAACAAAAACAGACCAAGACCGCACCTGTAGTCAGGAAACGTCAGGGGACATAATATCGTAGCAAACACGACCCAGCTAGACACTACAAATCCCAGAAGCCCCAGCGAAGCTGATCACTGCCAGCTGAGCACTCGCGGCAGCTTCAAAAGACTACCAGAGGAAGGGGGGAGCCTGGAGGAGATACAGACGGTAAGTGAGTCAGAACAAGAATATATAATGATGTCTCGATCCTAAAATTCTAGGTGATGTAAAACTTTTGTCCAGATCTGTGTTCATGAAAATAACATTTGTAAGGAATTTTGATAGTCCATATTATATTGTTAGAATATTGTTTGTATGGTGCTTTCAATGGAGAGATATTGAGCACAGAGTTTAGGTGGGGTATTCTGGAATGCAGGGCCTGTCTCAATAAATGCAGTTTGACTAGATTGAGAGCAAATATGTCCATTTATGGGCATTTGTGGGGGGGGGGGGGGGGGGGGGGTTACAGCTCTGCTGTGCTTGCTAGCATGGGGGGGATGGGAGAATCTCAGAGATATCATAAGTAAAGGAATGTGTGTGAGGCTTGGACCTTACCACTACATAGGTATAGTGAGTAGGGGTCATAAATGACATCATTAAAAGGGTGTGTTTTGGAATCTACAAAACTGAAGTGAATGCATTGTGTGGTGCTCAGTTCTACTAATCTCACTGCAGCCCAGAGTGACGCGACTCTGTACAATAGTTCTATTCTTCTATTACAGCAATAAACATATTTTTCACTTTCACTAATATTTTTTTTTTCGGTTTTCATCGATTTTTCCTTACACATTTGAATTTCGAAAGTTCTCACCTCACGCCTGTGTAAAGCCAGGGTCAAAAAAAGTACCTTGTAGCTGAAAATGAGCGTGCTTGTACAGGACAGCTTGCACTGTGATGACTTCAGTCTGAGTGAATGCGTTTGACACACACACACACACACACACACACACACACACATATATATATATATATATATATATATATATATATATATATATATATATATATATATATATATATATATATTTTCAGGTGAAGTACAATTATTTACATTAAAACAAAAAATAAAATAAAAATACAACGAAAGTTTATCAAGATACTGGCTCTGAAGATTAACTGTGATTTGCTGTTTAACAGGAATACGTTCAGTTACCATTTCAATTTCTCTCACATAGTCAAGCAGCTTCCTCCATTGCCATCCGCCATCCTGTCTCTTTTCCAGTAGCTCAGTGACCTGGGTGCGATCGCTCATGTTCTTGCTGTTGAAAGAGTGATACCGGCTCCCACACTTCAACAAGCTCCGGGAGCTCCTTACTGACTCCCTGAATGAACTCCTCAATCGTCTCATCTCCCACTTTGTCACTGTGGGTGAAAAGATGCATGGAGAGGTATAGTAATGAGAGGTATTATTTTGAATTTAAGTTGGTCAGGGATGGGGTTAATTCCAACCCTGTTCAGTTTGATACTACAATAGAATATATCATTCCTTAGTTCTAGGTGTCTGTGTTTAGTTTCATTAAAGCTGCTCCAGACAGACAGACAAAGACAGGCAAAAAGACGGAGCCCCACAATCCTGTTCAGTTTGACGCTACAGTATAATGTTTAAATCCTTCTTCTGGGTGTCTCTGTTAGTTTACTCATTGTTCCAGAGTTTAGTTTCATTAAAGTAACAGCTTTGATCATTCCCCTTACTAGAATACAAGGTAAGTTACAGTATGCAACCAATCCAAGATACACTCATTATTAAACGTGTGCGACACTCGTTCAGGGTAGAGAAACTTTGCTGGTATAAACCTGCCATCTTTTAAATCTGATCACCACAGACTGATGGAATACAGTATATACAGCTGTGGACACATTTTCATCACCCTATAGAATTAACTGATTTTGCTTCACAAAGTGGAAGGAAACCTGCTGAATAATGTTGCGTTAACATATTGAATTGCACACCAGCGCTTTGTAGTGTTCCCCATACACAACAAAAAACGGACAATTGAAAAATATTGACTTTTGCGATAGCATTTCGTAGTTTCTTTGATTACATGATGTTAAATAAAGCAATCTAAATTATGTTCATAATGTGTGTGTGAAAATCTGATGATTCAAAGAGGTGGCGCTGAAGTGCGGCACTGCCCTTATCAAACTTATTCAGCGCAGCCGACGCGCCATTTTATTTTAGTCTCAGATGAAGCGGAAGTCGGTAGAGTCAGCCGAGACGAGAGATGGACCCTTGTGAGTATTTAATCTGTTTCATGTTTGTTTCTTTATTTCTGTATTGTGTAAAGAGGATTGATTAACGTAAACGCGAACGCTAATATCAGACATAATGTATTTGCTTGGTTAGAAAATAAATGTTTTCAAAACTATTACGTGTTTGCTTTCGTTTTCAAAACTACTACGTTCTTTAGATTAAAGCCGCCAAACAGACTATAAAAAGCATTGCTTTGAAAAACTTTATTAAAAATATAAGCTATATTTATGGCTGTTGGAGGTTCAGTTTGTTTATAATTAATTCGCAATAACGTGGCGCATAGTTTTTTTTTTTTTAAATCGAGTAGGCCTACATATATAAAAAGTTTTAAAATGTCAAAAATAACATGAAACATCAGAAGTAAGCTGAAGTGTTGGTAAATTGATTTCGTAATGGGGAGTACGAAGAACATTGGATTATATTACTTTTTTCAGATATCGGGATGTTTTTTGTGTTTTTCTTGTATTATCAAAAATTAAAGCGAAAGTAAAAAATTGAAATCTACAGGCCTGGTTGCGGATTTTGGCTAGTTTATGCAGAGACCGACTGAAACCCGAGACAAAAAAAATAAATAATATCGAGCAGTATACTATACGGTTTAAATAACAGTTGAACCTTACAGTTTAATTTTTTTTTTGATAAAAATGCATTGTGTGTCATATGGGTGCTGTAAAAAAAATATACATAAGGGAGCTCTCCTGTTTAGACGATTAGTCCTCCCCCCCCCCCCCCCGAAATATTTGTGTACCTTCAACACAATTCTACAGAATTGGATACATTTTCTCGCAACCTAGTCCTGTTGAATATTTTGTTTCTGGCAGGTCAGTAGGGATTGTAAATAGGTTGTTTTAGGATAATAACATTTTGAATGTATTGGTAGACAGTAATGGTTTTCTTGTTTTGTGTTATTCAGTAAAGGAGAAGGATGAAGATGAACTGAAGAAGAAGCCACGCAGCAGAAGAAACAGCTTGGAAACACCACCCAACAGTAAGTTACAAGGTCACAGCCCAATGCAACTGTAAAGACACTTTTCTTATGAGAAACGTTTTCCTCAATTCACAAAAACGTTTCCTCAGATTAAGATTGCATTCAAATCTCCCTCATGGGTGTAACTCAGTGTGAAGATGGTCAGTTAGCTTTTATTTTTATAGAGTGGTTTGATGGTATCTTGCAAAAACTGAAAATAGAAAAAAAGATAGCTGAGTACGAAACCTATCACACAAATTCCTCAAATGACTGGATGTGCTATACCAATGACATAGACCACTGCTAATTATATATTATATATACAGTAACAGCTGAGCGTCTGAGTTCTTTACCAGCACAAAAACTGACCGTCACACACAGGACTGGGTTTAAATGCGCGGTTGTGCTTTCTTATGTACACAAAATAAAATAAGAATCAACCAACAACTTAGCTCCGTTTTAGAGCACTCATCTAAAACTGAACACAGGTTTCCTAGACTATTCAATCAGATGGCTAAGACGTTTACCGATTTAAAACACCAACCGTTTTACACACACAGAACTTACAAAAATAATGGCTACTCAGAAACAGAGTACACCTCTTCTGCTTCCTTTCACTCAGCAGCCTCGAGTAGACTGGCTGCTGAATTTTTATACCTGCTAGTTGACTCTAATTTACAATAATTGCCCACAGGCAATCACAATTAGGCAATAACAATTAACAGATCATTTTCATTTGGCAGGAGGGATTTTAACCCCCTTCCTGCCACAAACACCTTTTATCTATAATTACACACAGTCAAAACAAACTCGATTAGACTAATTTCCTGATGCTACGAATTTTCTCCATGATCCCGGTCACTTACTGTAAATTACTTCTTATAATATGAATTCACTTAAGACGAATTTCCTGTAAGGTGCAAATGTATTACATGCATATTTCAAGCACAGTTCATTTGCAATGTGTGCTTTTTAAAAGTGTTTTCAATATTTAATAAAATGCACAGCACTTTTTCATTCATAATTCTTTTCATTGCATTGTAATTAATAGTGATTAGACTCCTGATAATACAAATTACTGATAATACAGATTTTTTTTTTTTTTTTTTTGCTGGTCCTCTGAAATTCGTATTAATGAGTGTTGACGATATATAAATATAAAACTTTAACCAATCCTTAGACACAGGGTTACTCTTAACACAATGATATTTCCACTATGTTAAATGAGGCTAATATTTTAAGATGAATGATGACATATGTTATTCTATGGCTGTATCAGCTATGAGTGGGGGAGTTTTCCTATATGTATTAACATTCATGAAGTCCTAAACTAAACATTACCACATCTGCAACCACGAAATTAAGACACAACTTGCACTTAAAACATAAATGAAACACACATATGTCTAATGTGAATAGGTTTAATGTGAATTTGTAAGCTACATTTCTAGTTTGAAAATCACAATTTTAATTTGAGAAATCACACTTTGTGTTTCTGAATGCTTAAATTCAGTTCGGCATTTGCATCATTTGCATTCAGCCAGGCTCACAGTGTACAGGTGGATTTGTGATTTTCAATTAAGTCCTTTGGATGAGATGTAAAACAAACAAGGTCCTATTGTAAGTGACTCTGCAGCAGCAGCAGTTGTTGATGCATAGTTCAGCCCGTACTCTATGTAAGTCGCTTTGGATAAAAGCGTCTGCTAAATGATTTAATATTATTATTAAGAAGAAGAAAGTATGTGCTGTACATTGGGTGTTTGCATGAAGCTCAGTGTTTCAAAGGGAGAAATAAACTTTCCTTGTTCCTTTTCAGTGTCTGGAAGTGAAGCAGCATCACTTGAGGAAACACAAAGGGAGACTTCCTCCCCTGAGCAAGTCCGACTCACTCTGCCTGAGTTCAGGATTGTGCTCGTTGGGAAGACTGGGGCTGGAAAGAGTGCAGCAGGAAACACTATCCTGGGCAGAAGAGAGTTTAGATCTGTGGTGGGCACAGGCTCAGTAACAAAAGAGTGTGAGAAGAAAAAAGGAGTCGTTGCATGTAGAGACATTGCTGTGGTCGACACGCCAGGATTCTTTGACACTGAGCTCTCTTCAGAGAAAGTTAAAAGTGAGACTGTACAGTGTATTCCCATGTCTTCCCCGGGACCCCACGTGTTTCTCTTGGTGATACCTGTGGGACGTTTCACAAAGGAAGAGAAGGAAGCTGTGGATAAAATCGAGGAGATCTTCGGTGAGGGAGCTGCAAAGTACACCATGGTCCTTTTCAGCCGTGGAGACGATCTGATAGACAAGACCATTGAAGAGTACATCCAGGAAGCCAGCAGAGAACATAATCAGCTTCTTGAGAAGTGTGGGAACAGGTATCACGTCTTCAACAACAGGAACATGAACGATCGCACCCAGGTCACTGAGCTACTGGAGAAAATAGAGGCAATGGTGGCAGAGAACGGAGGCACATGCTACACCAACGAGATGTACCGGGAGGTGGAGGCAAAGATCAAAGAGATGGAACAGAGATTAAAACAGCAGTATGATGAGGAACTGCACAGGAAGGAAGAGGAGTTGAGAGCAAAGTTCCAGAAGGAAATCGATGAGTTAAAGGTGAAGACGGAAGAGAAGTTTGAAAAACTGGATGAAGAGATGAAACGAAGAGATGAGAGGATTAAAGACATGGAGGAAAAGCACTTGCGCGAGCGTGAGGAATTCAAGAGGTTCTACGAGGAAAAGCACAGAAATGCGAGAGGAGAAGCAGAACAATCCATTGACATGTATGGTTATGCCACAGGATGGTTAAGCCGTTTCCTTACTGGTTTGAAGCTGTAAAAATGCCAGATGTGTGCAGGAAACAGATTAAAGCATGCTTACAGCAATGGACTGTATCTTCAGGAGGAGAGTCTGGCTACTTTCTAACTTACTTCTTTATTGCTCTGCCAGACTGCTTCCAAGACAAACAGCTGAATTAAAACCGTGTGAACCTCATTTTACCTTTTAGTTCACCCAAACCATTGTTGATGGCCTTTCAGACAACAGAGGGGGTGCAAATATCATTATGGATGCACCCACAGGATCCAAAAAACAGGATTCTACCTAATTGTGTAGATAACTGACTGAACAATATATGTAAATACATGTAAATTTGTGTAATTTTGGTAATGTTACCTAAATGTATTTTTATGTATTGACGCCCCGGCAGTCACTATTTACAGGATTACTGTATGAACCCTGGAGTCCTGTGCCCCTCCCCACATGAAATCTTCACATATCAAGGCAGCATCCAGGGCATATCTCTTTCCATGAGCAATTCAGATTCTTTTTTGTCTGCTTATTCACCCTTCCTATGATTTATGAGAATATTAAACGTTTAAGAAGCATACCTTTCTTTATTTTTCCTTTCTTTCACTTAAAAACAGCGATTAGACAAACGTGGGTTGACATTTGATTTTGCAATTCAAATATTGTGTGTGCAGTACTTATATTAATACAACAATGCATTTTTAATTGTGTTCTTTTTTTTCCTCTAAAACTTTTCTAAATAACAAGGCGAGAACATTACGAACGTTATTTCAAACTCGCTTGAAGTTTAATGTTTGGGGTCACTATCTTCCTAAATTGCTAACCACAACCCCCTTGCAAATGAGAACACGTGAATCTTATAAATAGAATTTACTGATTTTATGTTCATTCAATAAAAAATAAATTAAAGTTTGTATTTCACTTGATGCCCATTTTTAACACCCTGCAATTAATTGCTATTCACAGATTGAGCAGCATCTTTAAACTCTGTTCAGAAACTCTGCATTTGCTCAAAGCGCATTTCGCAATTTGATTATATTGTTATAAAGAGGAATGATGAATCTTCATTCTTTGCTTGTTTGTATATTTTGCATTTTGCAATTTCAGCAACATAATTTGATTAAAGACCGAAATAACCTTTCATTTTGTTCTTTGATCATTTGTAAATCCTCAAATTGCGAAATGGTTATTTTTATCGGTGATTGACACACACACATTATATATATATATATATATATATATGCACACGTACACACACACGTCTCAATCCTAAAAATTAAAATTATACAATTAAATATATTTCTATATATTGCATTCGTTGCTAATGATTAGCCTGTGTAATAAATAATACATTCCTTACTCAAGTTTGTGGTATATTGTCTTATTATCAATACTGTACAATCAATTTTCTACAAATTGAGAAAACAAATTTGATGTTTTATAATGTTGAACTGGTCACCCTGAAATCAGCCAATAGGTTACTAAAAATATGAATTAAACTAAACCATTAAAATATGAACAGAATCGTATTTGTTAATTAATTATGCAATTCTGTAATGTGTGAGTTTGGTATGGGGTCCAATGGAACCGCTTCACTTTTCTGATTGATGACATTTACAGTTAAACCTGCTTATAAAATGTGGTCTGATATACAGTCTACGCAGGCGCCTCATGAAAATATATATTGATTTGTCAATTGAGTTCCTCCTTTGCATGTGTTGAAAATGTGGTTAAAAAAGCTTAGTTTTTCTTTCAAATTTCTTATGGGGGAAAAAATAATAATTGTGGCCGCTAGATGGCACAACATGCCATGATTTCAGAATAAAGAAAAATTTAACCACCAACCAAAGGCATGTTAGACATTTTTAATTAAAGAGTCTGTTCAGGTAACGGGAACAACAATAGATACTGGTGCGTAAACACAAAAAACATAATAATAATAATAATAATAATAATAATAATAATAATAATAATAATAGCAAACCGAAAAGAAAGCTAGCAGGCAGTGTAAAGTTCAGGGATTATTGGTGAAAATTCAAGGCAGATATTATGTTCACCAGAGACAAAAGTGATAGCCAGCATTCCAAATCACTATTTACTGACATGCTCAAATGTAGCCATGTGAATATAGAACAGTTTGATCCAAAATTGTGCCCAACAAAGATATATAGCACGTTTATGAAGTTTCCTATTCTCCCCTCCCCACAACTCTTTCTGCAGGAAAACTTCTAAAAAATATACCCCCTACAAGTTGTGCACCTACTAATGTTACCAAAAAATATGACTACCAACCAAGCTTAGATCAATTCGATTAAAATGTCATTTTAACAGATGTTTTACATTGCCCTTCACTCTGAGTGGGTCTGGGTTCTGTTGCCTATCATTAACTATCATTTAAAGGCTAAATCTTTTTCATCCTGATCTCTTATTACCTGCCTTGGAGCTTGCTTTGAGTTGGGCTGGAGAAACTAAAGGCATTATTCAGTGGGATTGGACAGGCCTTATGTACATGCACTGAACAGCTTTACTCATTTAATTCAAATCATGTGACAATATCAACTCTCTCTCTCTCTCTCTCTCTCTCTCTCTCTCTCTCTCTCTCTCTCTCTCTCTCTCTCTCTCTCTATATATATATATATATATATATATATATACACACACACATACATACATACATACATACATACAAAGACAGATTTTCTTAACATTTGAATGTATGTATACGTCAGTAAATAAAAGGTCATTATTACTTAGAAATAACAAATATTTTCTCCTGCCTGCTTTTCTTCGGTAAGCAGCACCTGTGTCTGTCGGGGTTGATAAACCTGCTACCAGTATGAATTCAGCAACCTTTTTTTCGGAATAGCCTGACAGTTTATTCATGTCGGCCAATTTGATGATTTTAACTTTTTAAAGTACTCTACATGCATATATGTTGGCATTTGTCTCTGTCTCGCGCGTTTACGGTTGCTGTCTTGTCTTTTTTTCAAATAATTGTGCTCGCGCGCTGAGGCAAACGCTTTTTCTGGAATGTACTCTTAAACAAAACAACGTCTCTTGACTCCAATGAACCGCGAAAATAAAAAAAATGATAACATATGTTATTGTAATGTCCGCCAGATAGATGACAACAGTCTTGTATAATGTTTGGAAAAAACATTTTTTAGAGGAAAATTAATTTCGCATCGCTGCTCGCCACCAACCTGTGACGTGAAGGGCGAAGAATGGAACAGGTAGGCCTACACAATACATAAAGTTTAACAGGGCACTCAAAATAAAATAAATATTGTAATTAAAAAAAAAAAAAAACATACTTCACACAGGCTTTACAAAAAATAAACACATTTCTAAACGAAGCTGTCCGATTTTAATTGAGGCTGGTTTGTACTTCTGTCATGCGACCATCACTGAGGGAGATTTTGTCGTATTAAAATGTTATGAATTGGTGCATGACCTAGGAGAAAACCCTAGGTTAAGGGGTGGAGATAGGCAACGAAGTGAACTTGTTATTAAACAATTAGGGCAGCAGTGTGGAGTAGTGGTTGGGGCTCTGGACTCTTGACCGGAGGGTCGTGGGTTCAATCCCAGGTGGGGGACACTGCTGCTGTACCCTTGAGCAAGGTACTTTACCTAGATTGCTCCAGTAAAAACCCAACTGTATAAATGGGGAATTGTATATAAAAAATGTAATTGTATGTAAAAAAAATAATGTGATATCTTGTAACTCGCCCTGGATAAGAGGGTCTGCTAATTAATAATTAAAAGGTGTTTTATTTACATGGGTCATTAACATTAAAGTCATTAATACTACTGTTTTGAATTTATGTTTTGTTTGATGAAATAAAATAAAAAAAATACATCGTTCAACACATGTGGTATTCACCTGGGTGAGAGTGTTGCAGGTGGAGAGATTATGTTTCCATTACACTGTTTTTATGAGCTAAAACTGATGCGTATAAAAAAAGGTCGACAACTCTGATGGAAACAGGCAACATTCGGTAATTCATGCGAGCGAAAAAAAAAAACTTCTATAGGGGTGAATAAAGGTACGATAAATGATGCACACAAATGCAATAGAAATACTCTCCGAGCGAATTTTCTGAGCGAGCGCATGCTTTTATTCAGTCATATGGTGGTATTTACGTGGTCAACGCAGCACATCTCTACCCGGACTGGGCACTTAATTAAAACTTAATGACACACATCATATGCCAATCAAATCTACAGCTATGGACAAAAGTTTTGCATCACCTAGAATTTTAGGATTGAGAGAAAAATTTTTTAAAAAAAAAATATGAACATAATTTAGATATTTTATTTAACACCATTTAATCAAATAAACTACAACATGACATCGCAAAAGTCTATCTGAAGCCATAATAGCAGTAGTATTTCATGTTAGTTTTTTTTTTTTTTAAGTATACTACGAAGCTGTATGTAATGTTAATTTGTTAACGTATTGTTCAGCAGGTTTCATTGGACTTTATGAAGCAAAATTGGTTAATTATAGGGTGCTGGAAAACTTTTGGCCACAAATGTAATTGTCCCCCGTAACTATCACAATTAATTATTCTTGAATCACAATTAGTTATTCTTGAATCATATATATATATATATATATATATATATATATATATATATATATATATATATATATATATATACACATACACACACACACACACACACACATACATACTTGTTTAAAGCACCGGACAGAGCAGTTACGATCATTCGACTTAAATAACACATATCATATGCAGGAGTCGGCACAGTCATGTTACATGACGGATAACTTACAAAACATTATTGTCCTGACATTATTATTAATTTATTTATGCATTTATTTATTTATTATCAGATGACCTTATCCACGGCGACTTACAATTGTTACAAAATATCACAGTACAAAGTATCGCATTATAAAATATCACTTTACAGAATCTCACATACACAGATAGGAGCAGTATAAAGTACAGCAAAATCGGAAGAAAATAAGATCGATTTCAAATAAGAGCAAAATAAAGAATACAGTAAATAATTACCTTTAAGAGCGAGTTCGAGCAAGAGCAGTTAACTTATAGTAAACATTTTGCTCATACAAGACAAAGTCCAATAAGATCACGTAAGTAGGCTACGATAAGTGGATGAGAACGATTTCAAGTAAGAGTCAAACAACGTGGATATAGGGACACCTCTAAGAGGTATCTTAATGAATACTCACTCAAACATATGTCGGTTAAGGTACACTTAACTCACACACTCAAAAAGAGCAAACTTCCGCTTGTCAAGCTTTAACAGGTCAACTTAAAACAGATTAAGTGAGGAAAATAGAGAAATTATTCATCAATTTATGAAATATAGGTCTGAACGCAACTGCGTAGTTTTAGTTCATATATTATTTATGTCCGTTAGTATTACGTACATTTAATTAGAATATAAAATAATCATACCTCATAATGCTAATACCTCTGATTTCAATTTCTCATAAATTCTGGCAACAGTTTATGCACTGCAATGCAGTCTTTGGAAGGCAGTGGAACTGGGGGTTACAGACGCTAGCTGTTGTAAATTTTAACAGCTTTTGTTAAACTGTAGCGTAGGCAAGAAAGAGATCATTCTGTGCGTCTTTTTGTCCTAGTTTACAAATGCCGACATACACCGACCTGACCGTCTGTTTTCTTTCGCTTCGCTTTCAAACATCTCCTTTCTGCAGACATGTTTAATATTTTCGTCGTCTTTTTACACTATTTCTTGGCTTGATCTCTGGCCACTGTAGATTGTAATTGCTTCATTACCTGACCACACCTCATGCATTCCACCCCTGGGCCGTTCAATGTGATTTAATTGATTTGAAATAAAATACATTCGATTGTATAATATTTGGTGTTTACTTTTTAAACAGTCTAGAAAAGTGTAATGCTTTAAATAAATAAGTATATAAATACAGGTAAAAAGGGCGCATAGTCAAAAATGAAAAATAAATAAATATCATATACTTGTGTTTTTATGAAGGCAGTAAGTAGTCAGTGCACTACTTTATGTTATTCTAAATAACGTATTGAGTTGAGGACTGTCCTGTGTTGTGGGAATATTTAATAGGCCTATATATTTGAAGTGATTTATATGAAAATCTGATGATTCAAAGAGGTGGCGCTGAAGTGCGGCACTGTCCTTATCTAATTTATTCAGCGCAGCCGACGCGCCATTTTATTTTAGTCTCAGATGAAGCGGAAGTCGGTAGAGTCAGCCGAGACGAGAGATGGACCCTTGTGAGTATTTAATCTGTTTCATGTTTGTTTCTTTATTTCTGTATTGTGTAAAGAGGATTGATTAACGTAAACGCGAACGCTAATATCAGACATAATGTATTTGCTTGGTTAGAAAATAAATGTTTTCAAAACTATTACGTGTTTGCTTTCGTTTTCAAAACTAATACGTTCTTTAGATTAAAGCCGACAAACAGACTATAAAAAGCATTGCTTTGAAAACCTTTATTAAGAATATAAGCTATATTTATGGCTGTTGGAGGTTCAATTTGTTTATAATTAATTCGCAATAACGTGGCGCATAGTTTTTTTTTTTTTAAATCGAGTAGGCCTACATATATAAAAAGTTTTAAAATGTCAAAAATAACATGAAACATCAGAAGTAAGATGAAGTGTTGGTAAATTGATTTCGTAATGGGGAGTACGATGAACATTGGATTATATTACTTGTTTCAGATATTGGGATGTTATTTGTGTTTTTCTTGTATTATCAAAAATTAAAGCGAAAGTAAAAAATTGAAATCTACGGGTCTGGCTGCGGAGATTGGCTAGTTTATGCAGAGACCGACTGAAACCCGAGACAAAAAAAAAATAAATAGCGAGCAGTATACTATACGGTTTAAATAACAGTTGAACCTTACAGTTTAATTTTTTTTTGATAAAAATGCATTGTGTGTCATATGGGTGCTGTAAAAAAATATATATAAGGGAGCTCTCCTGTTTAGACGATTAGTCCCCCCCTCCACCCCACCGTAGAAATATCTTTGTACCTTCAACACAATTCTACAGAATCGGTTACATTTTCTCGGAACCTAGTCCTGTTGAATATTTTGTTTCTGGCAGGTCAGTAGAGATTGTAAATAGGTTGTTTTAGGATAATAACATTTTGAATGTATTGGTAGACAGTAATGGTTTTCTTGTTTTGTGTTATTCAGTAAAGGAGAAGGATGAAGATGAACTGAAGAAGAAGCCACGCAGCAGAAGACACAGCTTGGAAACACCTCCCAACAGTAAGTTACAAGGTCACAGCCCAATGCAACTGTAAAGACACTTTTCTTATGAGAAACGTTTTCCTCAATTCACAAAAATGTTTCCTCAGATTAAGCTTGCATTCAAATCTCAACTCTTTTATTTTTATAGAGTGGTTTGATGATATCTTCCAAATACTGAAAATAGAAAAAAAGATAGCTGAGTACGAAACCTATCACACAAATTCCTCAAATGACTGGATGTGCTATACTAATGAAATAGACCATTGCTAATTATATATTATATATACAGTAACAGCTGAGCGTCTGAGTTCTTTACCAGCACAAAAACTGACCGTCACACACAGGACTGGGTTTAAATGCGCGGTTGTGCTTTTTATGTACACAAAATAAAATAAGAATCAACCAAAAACTTAGCGCCATTTTAGAGCACTGTGACGGGGTGCAATAAATACAATGTCCAAACCAGATTCTCCTAAAATGTCCGTGATTTATTTAATAAAGTTTAAGAAACAAAATAACAAAAATAACAAAAGAAAAACACTCCTAATCCATGATCCTCCGTGCATGAAAACTGTGCTCTGTTATTCCAGGGATTGTGGTGAGTGGTTGGTGCCGTGCTGTGAGGGAAGTGCTCTGGGGATTGTGCTGGCTCAGTGGCTGCAGCCCCTCGCTTCTACTCCTCCGCTGTAAAAACAAACACAGACAGCACGTAACACAAAAACAAAACGAGAACAGCTCCGGCTGGTGGCTCATTTCTCTCAGCGCAAAAGCCCAGGTACTGACGTAGCTGCTTCCCATTTGTACCCAGCAAACTCCTCCCTGTAGTCAACGCATCGCCATGGTTTCTCCAATAGAGGGCTGCACCGCAGCTGACTGCAATGGAATCGTCCGGAGTACTTGCAGCTACGCGCCCCTCCTAATATGGTCACCTTCCGGTTTCCACCTACCACCGAGATGGCAAATCTAGGAGGCAGCGTACCCTCACCTTTACATAGCACCCTTTCTAGTTGGGAGGGAATTTTACAGCATTGATCCTTTCTCTCTTTATCACAAGCACTCATCTAAAACTGAACACAGGTTTCCTAGACTATTCAATCAGATGGCTAAGCCGTTTACCGATTTAAAACACCAACCGTTTTACACACACAGAACTTACAAAAATAATGGCTACTCAGAAACAGAGTACACCTCTTCTGCTTCCTTTCACTCAGCAGCCTCGAGTAGACTGGCTGCTGAATTTTTATACCTGCTAGTTGACTAATTTACAATAATTGCCCACAGGCAATCACAATTAGGCAATAACAATTAACAGATCATTTTCGTTTGGCAGACACACACACCTTTTATCTATAATTACACACAGTCAAGACAAACTCGATTAGACTAATTTCCTGATGCTACGAATTTTCTCCATGATCCCGGACACTTATTGAAAATTACTTCTTATAATATGAATTCACACTTTGTGTTTCTGAATGCTTAAAGTCAGTTCGGCATTTGCATCACTTGCATTCAGCCGGGCTCACAGTGTACAGGTGGATTTGTGATTTTCAATTAAGTCCTTTGGATGAGATGTAAAACAAACAAGGTCCTATTGTAAGTGACTGTGCAGCAGCAGCAGTTGTTGATGCATAGTTCAGCCCGTACTCTATATAAGTCGCTTTGGATAAAAGCGTCTGCTAAATGATTTAATATTATTATTAAGAAGAAGAAAGTATGTGCTGTACATTGGGTGTTTGCATGAAGCTCAGTGTTTCAAAGGGAGAAATAAACTTTCCTTGTCCCTTTTCAGTGTCTGGAAGTGAAGTAGCATCACTTGAGGAAACACAAAGGGAGACTTCCTCCCCTGAGCAAGTCCGACTCACTCTGCCTGAGTTCAGGATTGTGCTCGTTGGGAAGACTGGGGCTGGAAAGAGTGCAGCAGGAAACACTATCCTGGGCAGAAGAGAGTTTAGATCTGTGGTGGGCACAGGCTCAGTAACAAAAGAGTGTGAGAAGAAAAAAGGAGTTGTTGCAGGTAGAGACATTGCTGTGGTCGACACACCAGGATTCTTTGACACTGAGCTCTCTTCAGAGAAAGTTAAAAGTGAGACTGTACAGTGTATTCCCATGTCTTCTCCGGGACCCCACGTGTTTCTCTTGGTGATACCTGTGGGACGTTTCACAAAGGAAGAGAAGGAAGCTGTGGATAAAATCGAGGAGATCTTCGGTGAGGGAGCTGCAAAGTACACCATGGTCCTTTTCAGCCGTGGAGACGATCTGATAGACAAGACCATTGAAGAGTACATCCAGGAAGCCAGCAGAGAACATAATCAGCTTCTTGAGAAGTGTGGGAACAGGTATCACGTCTTCAACAATAGGAACATGAACGATCGCACCCAGGTCACTGAGCTACTGGAGAAAATAGAGGCAATGGTGGCAGAGAACGGAGGCACATGCTACACCAACGAAATGTACCAGGAGGTGGAGGCAAAGATCAGAGAGATGGAACAGAGATTAAAACAGCAGTATGACGAGGAACTGCATAGGAAGGAAGAGGAGCTGAGAGCAAAGTTCCAGAAAGAAATCGATGAGTTAAAGGAGAAGACGGAAGAGAAGTTTGAAAAACTGGATGAGGAGATGAAACGAAGAGATGAGAGGATTAAAGACATGGAGGAAAAGCACTTGCGCGAGCGTGAGGAATTCAAGAGGTTCTACGAGGAAAAGCACAGAAATGCGAGAGGAGAGGCAGAAAAATCCATTGACATGTATGGTTATGCCACAGGATTGTTAAGCCGTTTCTTTACTGGTTTGAAGCTGTAAAAATGCCAGATGTGTGCAGGAAACAGAATCTAAAGAACTTGCAATTCTACCTAATTTTGTACATAACTGACTGAACAATATATGTAAATTAAATGTAAATTTGTGCAGTTTTGATAATGTTACCTAAATGTATCATTGTATATTTTTACTAATTAACCCTGTGACGCCCCAGCAGTCACTACTTACAGGATTACTGTATGAGCGTTGGAGTCCTGTATCGATGATTCAGACGTTTCAAGAATATTCTGGAATAGTGCACATTTACATGGACAAATTTGGAATATTTTAGAAATCATGACATTTGTTATGAATATTTTTGAATATAATACATTTTCATATTTTTTTTTTTTTTTAATGTGTAATCGGCAATTGTTTTCTTAATCATTTTCTCCCCAATTTTAAATGCACTATTTTTAAGCCTGGCTCGCCGCTGCAACCCCCGCGCTGACTCGAAGATGAAAGACGAAGACGAGCAGACGCTATCCTCCTAAGTGTGTGTTGTCAGCCATCCACGTCTTTTTATTCTGCAGGCCCGCCATGCAGCCATCTCCGAGCTACAGCGTCGGAGGACTATGCAGCTCTGGGCAGCTTACAGGCAAGCCCACAGGCACCCGGCCAGACCACAGGGGTCGCTGGTGCGCGGTGAGCCGAGGACACTGGCTGACCTTAGGCCTCCCCACCCCAGGCGGCGCACCGGCCAATTGTGCACTGTCCCCTGGGGACGCCTGTCCACAGTCAGCAGTGGAATAGCCTGGACTCGAAATGGCGACGTCCAGACTATAGGGAGTATCCTGCACTCCATGCAGAGCGCCTTTACTGGATCCACCACGTGGGCCCCCATTTATTTGCGTATTATACGATAGAATATGTGGAATATTCTAAAATATTCTTGGATTATTCTTTGATTTTTTTTCTGGAATGTTCTAGATGTGACTACAATGGTATGTAAGTGCAAGGCCGTCACAGTATGTAAATGTATGATGTGTGCTCAAGGTGTTCGTAATGATGAATAACAATATATGTGATGTTTTACTACAAGAACTCCACGTAAATAAAGATGATAGACATGATGAGAAAACAAAGCATTCATAGCAAAAGAAGATGCAAGATGCCATTTGTGTGACGAGAAAGGAACGCAAGTCAAAACAAACGTGCAATGGTGAACATACAGATTCAGCGTGTATGCAGCTCCTGCAGCAGTGAAGAAGAGCCACACAATGTTTAGAACTAACTGTAGATAAAACTGAGCATTCTGTATATTATGTATGTGCTCTTGCTCCACCTTATTCTGTAGTTATGCTGTAATTAAATACATATTTTTTCCTGTGCATTAAAGTTTAATAAAGTTTTATTTTTTTTTTTATAAAGAACTGAAAACCAATGCATCTCTGATAGCCACCAGCTGACCTGTTTGCCAAATATGTTGCCTGTTTTCAGGAACATGTTTACATTGTGTATTTCTGTGACATTTTTTACATTCACTATACTTTTATATGTAATAATTCTGAGTTGGATGTGGTTCTGTTGCTTCAATATTGATGTATCATTTTCTCTAAATATGCCTTTTGCCCATGTGGCGGAGTGTCCCGACCCTATATATATATATGGTTGACTGGTGCACCATTACTCCACTCCCAACCACTGAATTCTGTAGCTCCTTCAAAGTGATTATTGGCCTCTCTGTGGCTTCTCTCACAAGTCTCCTTGTTTGAGTGCTGAGTTTTGAGGGACGGCCTTTTCTTGGCAGTGCCTGGGTGGTGTGATGCAGCTTCCACTTCCTGATTATTGATCCAACCGTGCTCACTGGGATATCCAAACACTTGGATATTATTTTGTACCTTTTCCCTAATCTATGCATTTGTATTACTTTATCTCTAACTTCTGTAGAATGCTCTTTGGTCTTCATTTTCCTTCAGATTCACAGCCTGACCAATGATTCTTCTTCTTCTGGTTAATCTATAGGGCGCATTCCATCTATTATTTTAGATGATTAGCGCCCTCTATCTGTAGTCCTTTGTCTGTCTTTGTTTTACTTTATTTTTCTGTCATCTTTATTTATTATAACTTCCCTTCTTTTCCCGTTTCCTTTATATATTTCGTCAGTATCCTTTCTCTAATCAGTCTCCCTTCCTCTTTCCCTTTTCCCAGCAAGTTCTTTACGCTCTTTCCTCTTTCCTTCCCAACTCTTTGTTCACCCATCTGTTGTTCACCTCTTTCTGGATATTATGATAAAACCTTCCTTTTATGCTTTCATCCCATCTCTTCTGCCATTCTTTTACTATCATTTTTTTTCACATAGCCTCCCAT
The DNA here is from genome assembly GCF_902713425.1 of Acipenser ruthenus. Classification (NCBI taxonomy): domain Eukaryota; kingdom Metazoa; phylum Chordata; class Actinopteri; order Acipenseriformes; family Acipenseridae; genus Acipenser; species Acipenser ruthenus. Next base: position 1,562,753 of record NC_081240.1, on the reverse strand, counting down.
TTCCTGCGATCCCAGAGGAATGACCACATCAATTTCTCTCTTTTTAACCCATTTTTTGCTGCCAGATCTACCATCTCATTGCCCAGAATGCCAGTGACCAGGAATCCAAACTAAAATCACTTCGATCCCCATTATTGTACATTCCTTATATCGTTGCATTATTTCAACCATGATATCTCTTCTATCATTAAACTCCCCTTTTAATGCAATAAGAACACTCAATGAATCTGAAAATATGACTGCTTTTTTTAGGCTTTATTTCAGCTATTTTAACTGTTGCAAATAGTATAGCTACCATTTCCGCAACATATACCGATAAATGGTCAGATATCCTCGCTATTTTACAGACATCTAATTCTGGGATATAATATGCCATCGCCACTCTTCCTGTTTTTGGATCCTTGGATCCATCTGTATATGTACATAGTGCCTCCATACTCTTCCCCTCTTCAAAAGCTTGACTTTTCAGTTCCATTTTTCCCCCTCCTTTCTTCACTTGCTCACTCAATTCTATACAAGAGTTTGATTTTTCCATCATCCCTCCCGGAAACACATTTATATTAACATTCTTTACCAACTTCAGATTTTCCATTCCCAATTCCTTTATCCATTTTTGCATCCAATACCCCAAAGCGCCCCCATTTGTTTCCCACCTCTCCTTTTTATAATGATTAATCCACCTATCTTCCATGCTTTTCCGAGGAGGAAATTCTGAATCCAGAGAGTTAGCCTTTATCCAATATTTTATACTTAACCATTTCCTCCTTAGTTCCAATGGCATCTCATTTATTAAAACCTGCACAGCATTTATTGGAGCAGATTTCATAGCTCCTATACACACCCTTATTGCTTTAGCTAGCAAATTATCCAATTTTTCCATCTTATTTTTACAAGTTCCCATTAGAATCTGACTTCCATAATCTATTACACTCCTAATTAACCCTCTATATATCATCATCATACAAGTTTTATTTGCTCCTCAACTCGTCCCTGAAATACTTCTTAGAATATTCATCCTTCCTTTACATTTATCTATTATAGAATTTATTTGTTTTTCCCAAGTTAATTTTTTATCAAACCACACTCCCAAGTATTTAAATTCCTCCACCTCTTTAAGAATCTTATCTTGGTATAATAAATTTAACTTCTCCTGCTCTCTTCTTCTTCGTGAAAATAATAGCACCTCTGTTTTTGTTACTAATATTTTAAAACCCCATTTATTTGACCACTTTTCCAGATTATTCAATGCCTCCTGCAATTCCCTCCTTACTATTTCAATATGTTTATTCCTTTTATAAATAACCCCATCATCAGCAAACAGACCTACAGATACTTTTGATCCTACTAAAATATCCTCAGCTAGATCATTTATCATTATATTAAATAGCAAAGGGCTAATAACACTTCCTTGAGGAGTTCCATTTTGCATCTCAAATCTTTCAGAGAACTTCCCCTTAATTTTAACTTTAAATCCTCTTTCCTTCACAAACTCTCTGATCCACCACAAAGTCCTCCCTTTTATCCCCAATGATGCTATTTCATATATTAAACCTTCTTTCCAGACCATGTCATACACTTTCTCGATGTCAATAAAAACTGCCCCGACCATCCTCATTCTCACTTAATGCCTCCTTGACTTCAGTAGACAATCTTACCAACTGATCAGTCGTCGACCTATTTTTACGAAAGCCACTTTGATAATCACTCAATAATTTTTTAGATTAAAAAAAAATACCACATTCTCTCACACACCATCCTTTCCATAATTTTACATATAGTAGCCATCAATGCTATTGGTCGATAAGATCCCACTTCACTCGGATCCTTACCTGCCTTACTTATAGGAATGATGACAGCATTCTTCCATTCTTTAGGCAACAACCCCAACTCCCACACTTTATTATAAAGTTTTAATAATATTTCTAAACTTCTATCTGGTAACATTTTATACATATTAGAAATCTTATCTTCACCTGGTGAGGAATTCTTGCCTTTTTCAATCGCTGCTTTCACTTCACCTATTGAAAATGGAACATTTATTTTTGTTTTGACATCTTCCCTATCTTCCAATATTACTGAATTATTTATACAAAACGGTCCCCTCTTTTCTAAAAATTCTTTATTATAATTCTCATCTTGCCCCACCTTAGCAAATGCTAACCCCAGCATAGAGGCTTTCTTCTCATCATCCGTTATAATTATTCCATCCTGCTTTAACGGAAATGATTGATTTCCTTCCCCTTTTCCTGCCATTGCCTTAATTTTATTCCACACATCTTTTATACTAGAATCATAACTTATTTTAGTGCAATAATCCTGCCAATATTCCTTTTTCCTTTTCCTAATAGCCCTTTGAGCCATTACTTTTGATTTTTTAAACTTAATTAAGTCATCTGCCAATATAGTTTTTTTTAACTTTTCTCAGACAAGCTTTCCTTTCTTTAATCAGTCTGGTACACTCTTCATTCCATCAAGGTACCGCTGGTTTCACCCCCTTCTTAGTTTTCCTCATTGGAATAGCTCCCTTTGCTGCTTGTGTAATAGCCTTTATTATCCCCGCATTAAAAATATTTACATCATTGTGTATTATATTTTCTTCAATAGTACTATTACAGATGTTTTGAAATTTTTCCCAGTTTGTTTTTTTTATAATCCCATCTCTTCTTGCACCTGCTCATCAATCTTAGTCTTCCCATCTATCGTAAAAATTATAGGGAAATGATCACTTCCCATTTCTTCATCCATTAATATCTTCCAATCCACTCTTACTCCCAAATGCGCTGATAATAGATAAATCTAGCGCTGAGCTTTTCCCAGTATTGACATCATACCTTGTTCCTTCCCCAGAATTTAAAACCACCAAATTTAAATCTTCTATATCATTTATCTTACTTCCCCATAATGTATTATGGCTATTAAAATATCCACAAATAATCTTCCCACCCCTCATATGTTCAATAATATTAATTATTTCTTCCTTATCTAATTCCTTACAAGAGTTATACATATTCATAACGCTTATCACACCATCCTCCACAATAATTTGTACCCCTACTGTCTCCAACTCGGTAACTATAACAATTTCAGAAAACACAATATTCTCCTCTATTCCTATGCATACTCCTCCACCTCTACCTTCCTTTCTATCTTTCCTTATAATTATATATCCTGGTACTTTAAAATTTAGTTTTGGAATCAACCATGTCTCTTGAATACAGAAAATATCTATTAGCTTAAAATCAACTACAATTTTTTTTAATTCTTGCCCATTTGCTATTAAACTTCGTGCATTCCATTGAAAAATTCTCATCCCCATTATCTATTCACTTCCGACTGCCCCCCTTTCCGTTAATTCATTTATCTGTTCAACAGCCATTACCTCTATTCCCAAGTATCTTTCTCCAGCTTTACTCACAGTTTGCATCTTCTCTGCCCTACTCTTAGTTTGCGCAGTACAATTGATCACCTCAATAATAAACAGCAAGAATTGTTTTTTATTCACCAATAACATTTCTTCGGGTACCTTCTCAGTCACTTTAGTAATAGTCTTGATTGCCTTTTCCTGCCTTGAATTCATCTGTATCTTTTCTCGTTGTATTTTTTTCCATTTGTTCTTTATAACTTTTTACTGCACTTGCATACAAAGTTTTTTCCTCAAATTTAATTCTTTGAATCTCCCTGGCTTTTATCTGTTCCACACATCCTTTAAATGCTGTACTATGCTCCCCACCACAGTTACAACACTTACCCTGTCCTTTTACATCACAATCCCTGAACTCATGATCCTTACCACACTTAGCACATCTTCTTTTACCCCTGCAGGAGCCTGCCATATGACCAAATAGTTGACACTTATAACATCGTATAGGCGATGGCCTATACTCATTCACGCTAAATCTTTGAAATCCCATAATTACTTGCTCTGGCATATTCTCAAGCTCAAACATTAATACAACCGTTGTAGATTGAACCTCCCCCTTTTCCCAATACGTCTTACCTCTACCACCTGATCCTTTTCCAACTCTTCCTCCAACTCCTCTACTGTAATATCCATCATCACCCCATATATCACTCATTTACATATTTTCTTTTCCTGCCTCCTGTAACTCTCAATCGAGATTTGGCCTAGATCCTCTAACCCCAGCATTTTTTGAGGGGAGGGGAGAATAGGAAACTTCATAAACGTGCTATATATCTTTGTTGGGCACAATTTTGGATCAAACTGTTCTATATTCACATGGCTACATTTGAGCATGTCAGTAAATAGTGATTTGGAATGCTGGCTATCACTTTTGTCTCTGATGAACATAATATCTGCCTTGAATTTTCACCAATAATCCCTGAACTTTACACTGTCTGCTAGCTTTCTTTTCGGTTTGCTATTATTATTATTATTATTATTATTATTATTATTATTATTATTATTATTTTATTATTATTATTATACAAATTGTACATATATTGTCAAGTTCATAGGTCCAGTTGTGTTTTTACAGCAGCAGCAATGATGGGCATTCTTTGCTGCCCCCCCCCCCCCCCCCCCCCAAAAAAAAAAACTATGCTGGTATATTTATTTCCGAGTTAATCCTGATCATACTCCTTTTTAACTAAATATCTTGGTATCCCTGAATAGATTACAATACATAGTAATGCAGTATTCTGGACAGAGCAACGTTTCTAAGCAGTACGATGTCATGCCGCATCGGTAGTTATTTAGTAAATAACATTTCGGGTACAACTTTATTTATTTATTATGTTTGTTTGTTTGTGTGTTCCTGACATAGTCCTATTTCTCTCTGTGTTGTTATGCTAAGGCTTTAGTAAGGTCAGTATATAATGCTATAATGGCGCTTTCTGTTTCTTTTTAATCTTAAATGACATGTATTTTCATTTAGCATGTTTCTTATCCCGTGGTAGGGCCTATACACTGCAATCTACCTGTAATTTCACTGAAGTTACCTCTTAGTGGCATTCTGACATAAGAAACTAGCCTGGGATACAGTCAGTACACCACGTGTTCGGTCCCTGAAACAATATTGAAAGCATTTGACTATTAAATCCATGGGTGGCGCTACTTACAGTAGAGGTTTGAACTTTACTCAAACTTTTGAACGCACAAAACGGAAGTCGCCATTTTAACTTTGCGAGAAAAAGAGACAACTGCAGAAATATGAGTTAAGGAAGTTTAATTCAGCACCAAATCCACGTAAGTTATTATTATTATTATTATTATTATTATTAAGGAGTAGACTGTGGGGAAGTAGAGTTTTTTTTTTCATCTAAATCTTTATCTTGTAGTTGAATATGACGTTCTTCAGTAGAAAAGGCGCAAGGCCATTCGATGACAATCAACTGAAATGTAACTTTTTTCAACTCCTCTGTCTTTAATATAGATACAGTAGTTCTAATCGACGCGATTATGGCGACAGGCAAAAGTGTATGTTTTACCATACTTAGATGAGAGTATATGACACGATTTAAACAAACAGAAGCAGTCATCACCTAACCACCAATTTTATATTAGTGTTCATATCGATACATAACTTGATATATTTTAGTATCACTCGTAATTATTGATAGATGTAATAATAATTAGAAGACTTTTCTTTAAGTAAAATTCATCACTGAAGAACAAAACGAAAGTAAAATAACAAGATGGAGGATGTAATAGGTTATTTTCTCTGTTTATTTTAGATGTTATGTTTTTTTGTTTGTTTTTTTTTTCTTCAGAGTGGTGGTAATTTATTTCCGAGTTAATCCTAGTCACTCATTTTTAATTAAATATCTTGGTATTCCTGAATAGATTACAGTACTGTAATGAACCTGCTCGTTCACGGCTACTGGATTAAATATGCAATAGCGTGCCGCTGCCACCACCTTTGTTTAACCAGAGGGTCCGATAGTTAGATATATTTATAGAATAAGGGAGAGTGTATGAAGTCACGTCACAAAGACCAGGAACAGCAACTCAGGACAAACAATTTATTAAGATAGTTAATTAAAACAGGGCAGTTGGCGATCTTAGACCATACCAATAAATGAGACCAATTGAGCTTGATTAATTATTCACTGCGGTATAGGAAACGCAAGGAGGCAGACACGCCCACTGCAACCCCCGTGGAGTAAGAAAATAAAACTCAAACACAATAATTCATTAGTGAACATAAATCACACTACAATCAAAAAATAGCGCTAAAATACATTAACTACAACAAGACAGCTCAAAGAAAACTATAAACAGATAAATCAAATCATTAACAGTGACCCAATATAGACAATAACCATATAACACAACAAACTGAAATACACAAAATAAACCTCCACCAAGGATGTGAGTGAGCGTGTCTGTCCCCTGCAGATCCACGCAGTGTTTAAATACAGTGTAATAGTTTGGAACTGAAGTGTGGTTAAGATCAATAAAACACCAAGATTACAAAGTAGAAATACAACAATAGTATAACAATTTAAAAGAGTACTGCCCTGATTTCTCATCAAAGTCAGTCCCCATACAGACTAGTCATCCCTGTGCTCACACAGAGCACTCTATCCCGGTCAGACGTGCTGTGTTGAGCGCTAGTCCCCTTTTTAAAGTTCAGGCAATCAAATCGACTGCTTTACCTTAACAAAACTCAGGTGTGCGGTGATAGTCCTGATGGGCAATCAACAAGGTCCATTACAGTACATAGTAATGCAGTATTCTGGACAGAGCAACGTTTCTAAGCAGTACGATGTCATTCCGCATCGGTAGTTATTTAGTAAATAACATTTCGGGTACAACTTCACTTGACGGACTTATTCATTAAAATGTGTTGTCTGTTTTTAAACAGCACATGTTTTATTTATTTATTATGTTTGTTTGTTTGTGTGTTCCTGACATAGTCCTATTTCCCTCTGTGTTGTTATGCTAAGGCTTTAGTAAGGTCAGTATATAATGCTATAATGGCGCTTTCTGTTTCTTTTTAATCTTAAATGACATGTATGTTCATTTAGCATGTTTCTTATCCCGTGGTAGGGCCTATACACTGCAATCTACCTGTAATTTCACTGAAGTTACCTCTTAGTGGCATTCTGACATAAGAAACTAGCCTGGGATACAGTCAGTACACCACGTGTTCGGTCCCTGAAACAATATTGAAAGCATTTGACTATTAAATCCATGGGTGGCGCTACTTACAGTAGAGGTTTGAACTTTACTCAAACTTTTGAATGCACAAAACGGAAGTCGCCATTTTAACTTTGCGAGAAAAAGAGACAACTGCAGAAATACTAGTTAAGGAAGTTTAGTTCAGCACCAAATCCACGTAAGTTATTATTATTATTATTATTATTATTATTATTATTATTATTATTATTATTATTAAGGAGTAGACTGTGGGGAAGTAGAGTTTTTTTCATCTAAATCTTTATCTTGTAATTGAATATGACGTTCTTCAGTAGAAAAGGCGCAAGGCCATTCGATGACAAACAACTGAAATGTAACTTTTTCAACTCCTCTGTCTAATATAGATACAGTAGTTATAATCGACGCGATTATGGCAACAGGCAAAAGTGTATGTTTTACCATACTTAGATGAGAGTATATGACACGATTTAAACAAACAGAAGCAGTCATCACCTAACCACCAATTTTATATTAGTGTTCATATCGATACATAACTTGTCATATTTTAGTAGCACTCGTAATTATTGACAGCTGTAATAATATATAGAAGACTTTTCTTTGAGTAAAATTCAGTATAAAAAATGAAAGAAGATTCATCACTGAAGAACAAAACGAAAGTAAAAAATAACAAGATGGAGGATGTAATAGTTTTTTTTTTCTCTTCCGATTTTTAGGTGATTTTTTTGTTTAATTTTTTTTCTTATTTTAACGTCGGTTCACTAAATTCAACCAGTCATTGGTGAAGTAGCCTAATTCCCTATACCGCGAACTTGTAATCTTACGAGAAGTAGTTTAGTCAAAATGTTTAATGTTGTATACGAATGCGTAATTCTTATACACTTATGCATCTGCTATACACTAAACATAACGCAATAATCAAAGGCATTGTTCCGCCCAATTCACTGTTTAACTTGTGTTTTAATATAATGTCTGGTTTACAAAACAGCCATGCTTTCATCAAACGTGTATCATGTTACATTGAATCATTCACTGATGAACGGTAGCCTGATATTTTATTACAGTGACACTTTGCCCGAATGAGTTTGTTGCAGTATTTCTTCATGAGCATCATAATAATATTATATAAAGAAAGTACAGGTATGCCCTGATTGAAATTCCAGTCGTGACCAGCTCTGTTGTTTGGCTAGTCAGAGCTCGTGAAGTACTTGTTTTCAGCTGGCCACCAGAACACCACTTTTTGGCCACAAAGTAAATAACATAATACTGGATTTGAAAAAAAAAAAAAAAAAAACATCCAGGCTCTCAGTATTTAATGCTTTCATTGTTCTATATTTGAATCACTTAGGAATATTATATAAAACACTTTGTGAAGAAGTATTAATGATGTATATTTTATAATTTAAAAAGGCAATTACAACACAATCCGTAACAATAAACATCATTATACTATATACTGAATTAGAGATTACATTTTTATAAAAATAATTAATAAAATCTGCAAAAAATGCAAGTGCCAGTGGTCAAACCCTTCATAAGTTGAGCCAGTGTCCAAATTCCAGGCATCCATTCTTACCATGGTCCACTCTAAAGCAGCAATAGAAGTTATCTTCCAACAGTTTGGGATAACTGAAGACTGGAGTCATCACTTGATAGAAACGGCACAAAGAAAGATGTAGCGGAAACAATCTAAAAGTTTTATTGGTGACATCACTGCTAAATGCACCAAGGGGACCTACTGAAAGAAACTAAACATGTATAACTGAGTGCCTGCAGTGAAGAAGTATTTTATAAAATTTCCTTTTCTAATTTTTTTTTCAGTGTCGAGACGCATACAGTAGCCACTTCAATGGATACAAAGCATGGCTTGTTACTTGCCTGGATCAAGCATTCAGAGTTCAGGATTGTGCTGGTTGGGAAGACTGGATCTGGGAAGAGTGCCTCAGGAAACACCATCCTGGGCAGAAGAGAGTTTAGATCTGAAGTCAGCACCTCTGCAGTAACAAAGGTGTGTGAGAAGAGAGCAGGAGTATGTAATGGGAGACGGGTCACTGTGGTCGACACCCCAGGCTTGTTTAACAGAGAGCTCTCTGAAGAGGATCTGAAGCGTGAGATTGTGAGGTGTGTTTCTCTGTCTGCACCGGGACCCCACGCTTTCCTCTTGGTGCTGCAGGTGGGGCGATTCACACATGAAGAGAGAGAGACAGTGGGGCTTATCCAGAAGCTTTTCGGTGAGAGGGCTGCCAGGTATATCATACTCCTTTTCACACGCGGGGACGATCTAGATGACACGACCATTGAGAAGTACATCCAGCGATCCAGTGAGGGCCTCCGAGAGATTGCTGAGAAGTGTGGGAACAGGTATCATGTCTTCAACAACAGGAACAGTAATCAGAGTCAGGTTACGGGGCTCTTGAAAAAAATCGAGAGCATGGTCGCAGCAAATGGTGAAAGCTGCTACACGAGAGAGATGTACCAGGAGGCAGAATCAGCCATGAGACGAGAGCAAGAGAGGATGAGGAGCAAGAGAGAGGAAGAGAAACGCAGGGAGGAAGAGGAGCAGAGGAGGAAGTTCCTGGGTGAGCAGAAAGGTACAGACATTCTTAGTACGTTTCCCTTTTGTCAGCAATATCCATGCACCGGGCAAATACACCCCACATACAAAGAGAAGATGTGCCAAGGGGCAGTGAGTCTTTGAATACATACTAATCACCCTTTCAAACACAATAAATAAAAAAATAAAAAAATAAATGTGTGCCTGCACCTTTAAGACAAGTCAGGGATTTCTATGTGTTTTTGTCACAGTTATATGAATAATTCTTCTTGTCCCTCCCATATGAAACGGCCAACCCCCCTTAAGGATGTTTAAAAAAAAAAAAAAATCACAAAATTATTGGTTTTGCTGAGTTAGTTACTTTAGAGCAATCACTCAGATTCCAAACTTCTTGTGAACCAATAAGACACCCCTGACAAAAACACAAATTATGTTATAACTACTTTTATTATTATTAGTTAATTTAGCAGACGCCTTTATCCAAGGCGACTTACACAGACTAGGGTGTGTGAACTATGCTTGTAACCAGGAGGTCCCCGATTCAAATCCCACCTCAGCCACTGACTCATTGTGTGACCCTGAGCAAGTCACCTCACCTCCTTGTGCTCCGTCTTTCGGGTGAGACGTAATTGTAAGTGACTCTGCAGCTGATGCATAGTTCACACACCCTAGTCTCTGTAAGTCGCTTTGGATAAAGGCATCTGCTAAATAAACAAATAATCACAACATAATTAAAATAACCACAGACTTTCCTTTCTCCATTCCCATTAATAATAGCCCTCACGGACAGCTTGCAAATAATTATTGTAGCATTAACATGTACCTGTTCAAATCCTGTCTGGTACAGTTGTTTGTAAAATAATGTCATTCATTTACTTACCTGTTCTGGCTGTTGTGGACGGCGTCGGGTTTTGTCCTGGGACTGGAGCGGAGGAGAGAGAAAAAAGGGAAAAAGAGGTGCAGAGCGAGGGCATGTTTAGCGAGGGAGTGCAGAGCGAGCGCATGTTTAGCAGGTCAGTGCAGAGCGAGGGCATGTTTAGCAGGGGAGTGCAGAGCGAGGGCATGTTTAGCAGGGGAGTGCAGAGCGAGGGCATGTTTAGCAGGGGAGTGCAGAGCGATGGCATGTTTAGCAGGGGAGTGCAGAGCGAGGGCATGTTTAGCAGGGGAGTGCAGAGCGAGGGCATGTTTAGCAGGGGAGTGCAGAGCGAGGGCATGTTTAGCAGGGGAGTGCAGAGCGAGGGCATGTTTAGCAGGTCAGTGCAGAGCGAGGGCATGTTTAGCAGGGGAGTGCAGAGCGAGGGCATGTTTAGCGGGGGAGTGCAGAGCGAGGGCATGTTTAGCGAGGGGAGTGCAGAGCGAGGGCATGTTTAGCAGGGGAGTGCAGAGCGAGGGCATGTTTAGCAGGGGAGTGCAGAGCGAGGGCATGTTTAGCGAAGGAACGCAGAGCGAGGGCATGTTTAGCAGGGGAGTGCAGAGCGAGGGCATGTTTAGCGAGGGGAGTGCAGAGCGAGGGCATGTTTAGCAGGGGAGTGCAGAGCGAGGGCATGTTTAGCAGGGGAGTGCAGAGCGAGGGCATGTTTAGCAGGGGAGTGCAGAGCGAGGGCATGTTTAGCGAAGGAACGCAGAGCGAGGGCATGTTTAGCAGGGGAGTGCAGAGCGAGGGCATGTTTAGCGAAGGAACGCAGAGCGAGGGCATGTTTAGCAGGGGAGTGCAGAGCGAGGGCATGTTTAGCAGGGGAGTGCAGAGCGAGGGCATGTTTAGCAGGGCAGTGCAGAGCGAGGGCATGTTTAGCAGGGGAGTGTAGAGCGAGGGCATGTTTAGCAGGGGAGTGCAGAGCGAGGGCATGTTTAGCAGGGGAGTGCAGAGCGAGGGCATGTTTAGCAGGGGAGTGCAGAGCGAGGGCATGTTTAGCAGGGGAGTGCAGAGCGAGGGCATGTTTAGCAGGGGAGTGCAGAGTGAGGGCATGTTTAGCGAGGGAGCGCAGAGCGAGGGCATGTTTAGCAGGGGAGTGCAGAGCGAGGGCATGTTTAGCAGGGCAGTGCAGAGCGAGGGCATGTTTAGCGGGGGAGTGCAGAGCGAGGGCATGTTTAGCAGGGGAGCGCAGAGCGAGGGCATGTTTAGCAGGGGAGCGCAGAGCGAGGGCATGTTTAGCAGGGGAGTGCAGAGCGAGGGCATGTTTAGCAGGGGAGTGCAGAGCGAGGGCATGTTTAGCAGGGGAGCGCAGAGCGAGGGCATGTTTAGCAGGGGAGCGCAGAGCGAGGGCATGTTTAGCAGGGGAGCGCAGAGCGAGGGCATGTTTAGCAGGGGAGTGCAGAGCGAGGGCATGTTTAGCAGGGGAGTGCAGAGCGAGGGCATGTTTAGCGACGGAGTGCAGAGCGAGGGCATGTTTAGCAGGGGAGTGCAGAGCGAGGGCATGTTTAGCAGGGGAGTGCAGAGCGAAGGCATGTTTAGCAGGGGAGTGCAGAGCGAGGGCATGTTTAGCAGGGGAGTGCAGAGCGAGGGCATGTTTAGCAGGGGAACGCAGAGCGAGGGCATGTTTAGCAGGGGCACGCAGAGCGAGGGCATGTTTAGCAGGGGAGCGCAGAGCGAGGGCATGTTTAGCAGGGGAGTGCAGAGCGAGGGCATGTTTAGCAGGGGAGTGCAGAGCGAGGGCATGTTTAGCAGGGGAGCGCAGAGCGAGGGCATGTTTAGCAGGAGAGTGCAGAGCGAGGGCATGTTTAGCAGGGGAGCGCAGAGCGAGGGCATGTTTAGCAGGGGAGCGCAGAGCGAGGGCATGTTTAGCAGGAGAGTGCAGAGCAAGGGCATGTTTAGCAGGGGAGTGCAGAGTGAGGGCATGTTTAGCAGGTGTGTCCGTGCACATAACCAGGGCTAAAATAGAAGGGAGTGTGCATATGGGAGTTTATATGTAAACTTATGGAAACTATAATAAGATCTAAAATAGAAAATTACCTATATGGTAACAATATCCTGGGAGACAGTCAGCATGGTTTTAGGAAAGGGAGATCATGTCTAACTAACCTACTTGACCTTTTTGAGGATGCAACATCGACAATGGATAATTGCAAAGCATACGACATGGTTTATTTAGATTTCCAGAAAGCTTTTGACAAAGTCCTGCATAAAAGATTAATTCTCAAACTGAACACAGTAGGGATTCAAGGAAATGCATGCACATGGATTAGGGAGTGGTTAACAGGTAGAAAACAGAAAGTACTGATTAGAGGAGAAACCTCAAAATGGAGCGAGGTAACCAGTGGTGTACCACAGGGATCAGTATTAGGTCCTCTGCTATTTCTAATCTACATTAATGATTTAGATTCTGGTATAGTAAGCAAACTTGTTAAATTTGCAGACAACACAAAAATAGGAGGAATGGCAAACACTGTTGAAGCAGCAAAGATCATTCAAAATGATCTAGACAGCATTCAGAACTGGGCAGACACATGGCAAATGACATTTAATAGAGAAAAGTGTAATGTACAGCACACAGGCAATAAAAATGTGCATTATAAATATCATATAAGAGATACTGAAATTGAAGAATGGAACTATGAAAAAGACATAGGAGTTTGTGTTGACTCAGAAATGTCTTAATCTAGACAATGTGGGGAAGCTATAAAAAAAGCCAACAAGATGCTCGGATATATTGTGAGAAGTGTTGAATTTAAATCAAGGGAAGTAATGTTAAAACTTTACAATGCATTAGTAAGACCTCACCTAGAATATTGTGTTCAGTTCTGGTCACCTCGTTACAAAAAGGATATTGCTGCTCTAGAAGGAGTGCAAAGAAGAGCAACCAGAATTATCCCAGGTTTAAAAGGCATGTTGTATGCAGACAGGCTAAAACAATTGAATCTATTCAGTCTTGAACAAAGAAGACTACGCAGCGATCTGATTCAAACATTCAAAATCCTAAAAGGTATTGACAATGTCGACCCAGGGGACCTGAAAAAAGAAACAAAGACCAGGGGTCACAAATGGAGATTTGTTAAAGGGGCATTCAGAACAGAAAATAGGAGGCACTTTTTTACACTGAGAATTGTGAGGGTCTGGAACCAACTCCCCAGTAATGTTGTTGAAGCAGACACCCTGGGATCCTTCAAGAAGCTGCTTGATGAGATTCTGGGATCAATAAGCTACTAACAACCAAGCGAGCAAGATGGGCTGAATGGCCTCCTCTTGTTTGTAAACTTTCTTATGTTCTTATGTTCTTATGTTCTTATAATGTTAGTGCAAACTATTATACACACAAAGGGTAGGTCATTTGAAACATTTTGTAATTCTCAGTTTGTTTTCCTTCATACATATTTGAGGTACTGAAACACTGTTCGCTCAGCGCTGTGAAAATGTGCAGCTTTTCAGAGAGATAGCGGCTTTCAGCAGTCAGTGTAGTTCTATTTAAATTACTGACCGTTTCTTTTTATTCTCTTACAGTAAAGAGAAAGCTCTGCCCCCCCTCTTCAGGTAAGTACATTGTTTTTATTCTTTACATTTTTCTCTCTTGTTTATACCAGGGATGTACATTGGTTAAAATCACAATTTACAGCCACAATAGGTATGCAGTAGGGCAGCAGTGTGGAGTAGTGGTTAGGGCTCTGGACTCTTGACCAGAGGGTCGCGGGTTCAATCCCAGGTGGGGGACACTGCTGCTGTACCCTTGAGCAAGGTGCTTTACCTAGATTGCTCCAGTAAAAACCCAACTGTGTAAATGGGGAATTGTATGTAAAAATAAAGTGATATCTTGTAACAATTGTAAGTCACCCTGGATAAGGGCGTCTGCAAAGCAATAAATAATTATTATAATAATAATAATAATAATAATAATAATAATAATAATAATAATAATAATAAGGTTTACTGCAGCCCCCTACTGCAGACCCCGACTCGAATCACTTCTGAATAACCCTTTTAATCAATTCCAATTCCTTTTATTGCACAGGCTGTATTGAACACACATATATACACCTTGTCAAACTGTGGGGACTAATGGGGTATTTATTACTTATGGGAATAAAGGGACCTCCAGAAAACTGTAGGGAGATATGAACTGTACTGATTATTCATCATCTGTTTTATTAGTTATTTCTTAGTGGGAATATTTAATAAACTGTAAGTAGTCTGGTTATGGTGACATCAGCAATTATATCAGAGGAAACCGATACACTGTTGATGTTATTGTTTTGATCATTATTCTTGGATGTAGTTCCAACTGTTGCCAAAATAACAATTGTGTTTATTTGAACATGAAAACAGAGAGGTAGATGTTACTAGAAACTACCAATAATTACTCGTATCCAAATTCAATAATCTGTGGTTGTTCAACCTGAATGAATGATTCAACACTGAGAATCCTTTCTTAGAAAGATGGTATTTATTAAGCATGCAATCAAAATACATTCGTAAATCACACAAAACAGTTAATATCACATTACAATAAGAACAGGTTTTTTTTTAATTTTTTTTTTTTATTTTTAATAAATTTAGTCATTGCCTATTATTTTCTCCCAATTTGGAATGGCCAATTATTTTATTATGCTCAGCTCACCACTACCACCCCTGCGCTGACTCGGGAGGGGCGAAGACGAACACACGCTGTCCTCCGAAGCGTGTGCTGTCAGCCGACCGCTTTTTTTCACACTGCGGACTCACCATGCAGCCACCCAAGAGCTACAGCGTCGGAGGACAACGCAGCTCTCGGGCAGCTTACAGGCAAGCCCGCAGGTGCCCGGCCAGACTACAGGGGTCGCTGGTGCGTGGTGAGCCGAGGACACCCTGGCCGACCTAACCCTCCCTCCCCCTGGACGACGCTCGGCCAATTGAGCGCCACCCCCTGGGAGCTCCCGTCCTCGGTCGGCAAAGAACTGAGGTTTCAAACAACAGTTTGCCAATGAAATATTAGTACATACTGACAGTATAACAAGGAATCGCACAAGACCTGAATAGATATTTAAGTATTGTTGCTTAGTGTAGAAAGCAGTTGAGTTTCAGCGTGCGGTTCCCTTGTGTTTCTCCGAGTGTCGGGGCCTCTGATCTGGATGGGTTCATGCTGAGAGCTGGAAGCTGATGGTTCCAGGCATGATCTTTGACTTTCTATTATTTTATTTTTTTATTTATCTGAGAGAGCGCAATTGTAATTGAGAGTGGAATTTATACTCTAGACAAAGATTTCTTTTTATTTCCTGCGACCGCTCTGATTGGCTGGTTTGTGTCTGGATTTCCGTGCAATCTTGATTCTTCACCCCCCCCCCCCTTGTCTCTTGCCTGATTTAGTTCATTATCATAATTTAGAAAGGGGACATTTTTAAACGTACATAACTTTTGCTGAATCATTCAGATTTTGTTTGGAATTCCTGTTATTTTTACCATAAGAAATTACATTTCTTTAGACTCCATATATGTCGGGATGTGACTTTGGTTAGACATTTCAAACAGTATAAAACCTGCTGGACTGTGGCTGTCCAGGGAAGAGGGTTGCCCCCCCCCCCAAGGTATAGCTGAAACAGCGCCCCCCACTGGTCAGGGGTCTTTATGATTCCAGGCAGAAACTTCCTTCCTCGCCTCCAGGATTCAGTAACTTAGTAACTCTGAGTTAAAAGATACGACTAACTTGAGAGTGTGAAAGGAGCTTCATCTTCAGTCCTGGGTTACAGTGGTGAGGAGACATTCAAACTGGCAATTCAGCTCAGGGAAAAGAAACAGGAGTACAGTTAATAAAGTTTATCAAAGTAAATAAATACAGTTTTAACAGATGACTTGCAAAATGCAAAACATTTCAGCTTATTGATGACTAAAAATATCAATACATCACTCAACACTAAACACAATATTAAAGTGATCTTTTTATTTTGAAATGAAACACATTGTTTTGAAATGGAGCTCTGCTGTTGTAAATCACTAAACACAGTGGTTGGGCTGATTTTATTTAAATCTCATTTTTACTGCATGAAGACAAACTCGCATATTTCTTTACAAGACATACTAGGAGGAGTGTGAGGAAGCTGCTCCCGAACTTCATCACAACATAATTAAAATAACCACTTTCGTTCCTCCATTCCCATTAATAATAGCCCTCACAGACAGCTTGCAAATAAACATTATTGTAGCATTAACGTGTACCTGTTAAAATCCTGTCTGAAAAGCTGCGCAAACAGTGTTTCAGTACCTCAAATATGGATGAAGGAAAACAAACTGACAATTACAAAATGTTTCAAATTACGTTTGTGTGTAATAGTTTGTTAAGGGCGATGACACCAGCTCAATGCAGGGCTAGAGCTGAAAAACGTTGGTCTAAAACATCAAAGTATCGACACGTGTACTATACTAATAAAATCAGTGAACATTCTTGCAAAACAAAGCACTGTAATACGGTATTTGACAATTTACAAAATACAATTCCACAAAGCTCCCGTGCGTTCTCACTTTGCCACAGTAATCAGACAGGCTTTCTTTTTATTTATTTATTTATTTATTTATTTATTTATTTATTTATTTTTTTGCGGCGTGTGGGTTAACCTGAGACACAAACAACGTCATGAAAGCCATCACAAACTGGCTTTGGAGTGCCGCAAAAATCTTGTTTCAGCTTTTTAACAGAACTGTAATGATATGAATCTCTTGCTTCCTTGTATTTAACATGGTTACACTGGGCAGTTAAGTGACAGCATGTCTCCTTGTCTCATTGCAGCAAGAATAGCAGAAGCGAATATTCTGGTAGGAGAGGACCAGTTTAGCTGTTCTGTGTGTCTGGAGCTATTGAAGGACCCAGTCGCTATTCCATGTGGACACAGTTACTGTATGGGGTGTATTAAGAACTACTGGGATCAGACTGATCATACAGGTGTCTACAGCTGCCCCCAGTGCAGAAAGACCTTTACCCCAAGGCCTGATCTGCGCAGAAACACCATGCTGGCTGAAGTTGTGGAGGAATTAAAGAAGACAGGACTCAATCCTCCTCCTGCTCAAAGTTATGCTGGACCTGGAGATGTGCCGTGTGATTTCTGCACTGGGAGAAAGTTCAAAGCTGTGAAATCCTGTTTGACGTGCCTGGCCTCTTACTGTGAAACACACATCAAGCCACACAGTGAGGTTACTCCATTAAAGAGGCACAAGCTGATCAATGCAATTGGAAATCTGGAGCAGAAGCTTTGTACTGAACACCAAAAGGTTTTGGAGATCTTCTGTAGAACTGATCAGATGTGTATTTGTGCGTTATGTACTGTCAAGGAACACAAGAGCCACGATACAGTCTCAGCTGAGACAGAAAGGACTGGGAAACAGGTAAGGGTTTGAACCATTTCCTTGTAGCTATCCTAGAAGATAAGAATTCCCAGGGATATTTAACATGTCTGTTTACTAGGTTATACAGTTTCACATCAGATCAGATTTTAATTGTATATTAAGAGCTATTTAAAGAGCCGTAGTATTTTAATTGGTCTACCTAACCTCAAGGCCGTAGCCAGCTATGAGGCAAACGAGGCACGGGCCTCCTTGTGCTCCGTCTTTCGGGTGAGACGTAGTTGTAAGTGACTCTGCAGCTGATGCATAGTTCACACACCCTAGTCTCTGTAAGTCGCCTTGGATAAAGGCGCCTGCCAAATAAACAAATAATAATAATAATAATAATAATAATGATAATAATAATAATAATAATGATAATGATAATGATAATAATAATAATGATAATAATAATAATAATAATGATAATGATAATAATAATAATAATAATAATGATAATGATAATAATAATAATAATAATAATGATAATAATAATAATAATAATAATGATAATGATAATAATAATAATAATAATGATAATGATAATAATAATAATAATAATAATAATAATAATAATAATAATGATAATAATGATAATAATAATAATAATAATAATGATAATA
>NC_081240.1:1456681-1539181 GCF_902713425.1 Acipenser ruthenus | reverse complement strand
ATAAAGACCTCTTGCAGATTGTTGGCTATATGAATACTGCAGATGTTTTATTTCAAATGATTTCCCCAGGTTGAAACGCCCCACCTCATTTACAGTGACATCCCGAGTGATGAGAGCAGGAAGGAAGAGAGTTTCTAAAGACATTACATGAGAAAACAACACAATAGCACTCAAACAGAGACAGAGGGATTCAAACATTAAAAAAAAAAACATTCTTTGTTTCTCTCTTTTTTTCTGCCCAGTGAATGAAGTTGCAGTTTACAGTCTGCAGGGTCCAGAGCCAAGGAACAGAGCTGAGTTTTTAAAATGTAAGTCTGTTTTCACTGAAACATTTGATTGAAAGATGTGTCACTCCATTGAGAGAAGAGCTAACACTACAGAACAGGGAGGGGTGGAGCTTGAGGGCAGCAATTATTATTATTTATTAGTAATTGTGAAGCCATTAATCTACACTCCTCTCCAACAAGTATTGGTTCAGATGAATACATGCAGAATGACTGGGGGAGGGGCATTTGTTGCCTGTTTTTCCACTCAGACCTTTCTCTCCCTAAATATCTTGGTATCCCTGAATAGATAATCATCCCATCTTTTAATACATGTACAATGCATGTGAAACCAGTTATGGTGTAAAATGATCAGCTATCCCTCCCATGTAAAAGTATATTGCAGTATCACTGCTCTTGTGGGATGGATTGCTCATTAAAATATTAGATATTTGAAGACGATATTCTATTGAAGATATTTAGTAAGCAAGGGGTCTGAGTGGGTAAAATGGCAACACATACCCTGTAGGAACATTAAGTGAACTGTAATTGTATGCAGAGCTGCATTTGAGTAGTTCCAATTGAAGAAGTTTGATAAGATCGAGGAATTATAATGAACAAAACAATCAAACAGCAAGAGAATTTAATAGCAGCAGTTTATTGAAGACAGAAAAATAAAAAGAGAGAACTTATCCAAAGTCAGAAATAAATCTCAAGTAACAAATCTATTGATTATCAATCTTAAACATCACAGTCTAAATATACTTGTCTATAAAATAGCAGGGAGGATAGAGGAGGGAATAAATAGGAGGGAGCATAGAGGAGGGAGCATAGAGCTGGAAGGAGGGAGCATGGAGGAGGGAGCACACAGGAGGGAGGAGGGAATAGGGAGGATGGAGCATAAAGGAGGGAGCATGGAAGAGGGAGAATGGAGGGAGCAGGGAGGAGGGAGCAATGAGGAGAGCATGGAGAAGATAGCAGGGAAAATGGAGGAGGGAGGATGCAGCAGGGAGCATGAAGGAGAGGTGAGGGAGCAGGTGAATTGTGTGAATTGTGACAGGGGTTAAAGATGCGTTCCTTAATTTTCCATTTTAAATGTTATTCAAATGCGTTTGTCTCTAGACTGATGTGAACTGGGTTAACGCTAATCAAAGTTTACCAGTGTTTATATTTATGTAATGTAAACTAGATAACTGCGATTCAAAAGAAGCTTCTTTTTTTACAAGGGATTGTGGCAAAGTGGCTGCTGATTAGAAACAGATGCAGAGGTGATGCAGTGCAGAAATAATCACACAAAGGAAACTGTAATCCGTTTTGAAAAAGGGGTTCTTTTTATTTGTTAACTCCCGGTCTGGCGACCAAATATAAGTCACCCGGCAATACACAGCAATGTGTAAAGCACAGAAGGAAACGATAATAAATGGTTTGCAGACCAAATAATAATACACGTTATCCGCCCCACAATAATACCATACACGGTCACCAATCCTGGTGCGTGCAGTAGTGCTCATGGTGGGTGATAACAATCAAACAGTGACTGTGGTGCAGTGTTGTTCCGGGTAGTGCTGGCCCAAGGCGACAGCTCCGGAGATGTGTTAGCCGTCTAGTGAATTTACAAAAGCAAAAGACAATTACTAACAGCGAAAAAACAAACAAAACACTCACAAACTCTTTTTCACAGATTATTAGGGATTTTTTCTGGTCCTTCCAGTTTCTTATCTCTTTGAACCAAGCAAAGGAAAAGATTTACGATTCTCCGTCCCCTTTATGCTATCACGCATGACCCCTTGGTAAACGACTGCAGCTGTCTCTACTCTCTGCAGCTGCTACGTCATTTCCCTTCTGGGTCAATACGTTCCTGCAACGGAGTCTCGCCTTCTTCCAGACTGACCGACTTACCGACCCGGGGAAAGAACTGTCAGGCCAGTCCTTCCAAAGAACTTGGTCCTTGCTACTTAACACCCTCACAGGTCGGGAGGGAGATTTACAACCAAAACTCATTGTATTTCTATTCCATATTCCATCGCTCAGAGTGGAGCCGAAGGAACACTTGGCTGAATCTATCTCTCCCAATACTCCCCCTTCCCGGGAAAAATAATCCGCATTTTGATGGTCTTTCCCTGCACGGTGTACCATGTGGTACATGAAGGGCTGCAATGCCAGATACCACCGAGTTATCCGGGCATTGCTGTCCTTCATTGTGCTTAACCACTTGAGTGGGGCGTGGTCTGTGACCAGATCAAATGAGTGTCCCAGCAGGTAGTATCGTAAAGAGTGAGTAGCCCATTTAATGGACAAACACTCCTTTTCGACTACGGAGTAGTTACGCTCCAGAGGTAGCATTTTTTTGCTGAGATACAGTATCAGGTGTTCTGCTCAATCTACCTTTTGAGACAAGACTGTACCCAAACCCACATCTGACGCATCGGTGTGGAGGATGAATCTCTTGGTGAAATCAGATGTGATAAGAGTGGGGGCCTGGCACAGTTTACGCTTAATAGTATCAAATGCCCCCTGACACTCAGCTAACCATTTAATTAAATTTGGAGCACTCTTCTTGGTGAGGTCAACTAAAGGGTTAACCACTGTCAGGGTTTCCCCTGGGTTCTAGATTTTTGTAGTCACTAGTGACTAATCCTTTCTAAAAACATTAGTCACTCCAGATATTCAGTAGTCACTACTGGCGCACAGCTCAAGTCTTCAAGGGTGTTATGAATCCTGTTTTTATTTTATACCTTAAATCACTGTATTGACCAAAACAATTATTTAATTTAAACCATTTTAATAATGCTCTACAGTTTAAATAAATTGGTCATTTACAGCTGTAAAGTTTTAGAACATTAAAACTCAAGAACCAGATTTATTTGCCCTGAAAAGCTACATACAGACACAGAACGCATTATGAATTACTTATACCATGTATGTCTTTTTACAATAAAAAGAAAAAAAAAACAGTGTTAGAATATCATATACAACCCATGGAAACAGAGTTTTGCAATAAGGCTGAAACTTTGCTGCTTGTTTTCTTTTTCTGTTATCTGACGCTTGTGAGCTTTGTTTGTTCTTTTTTTTCTGGTGTTCCGAATCCAAGTCTTCATCTTCTACAACATGTTGTTCTGTTTGTTCTGTTTCACTCTTGCTGAAAAAACGAGTGGATTTTCTTCTGCGACATTTTACAGTATTGGCTGACAGTTTTGTTTTTTAATTCGCGCGCACAAGTTTACCGCAATCATGTATTTATATTGATGATAAAGTTATAGAAAAGAAGGCAAAGAAAAGTTCACTGTCCACGCATCTCTACAGCTGACCTCAATACGAAAACATATTACTGGCATTTTTAAATTATTGGTGACTAAAACGTACAGTACTGATGCTAATTAAAAAAATAATAATAAAACGCTTACCTTATCAGTGTAATGGATGTCCCTGCTTGTTACCACACAAATCACTGATGATGACAGGGAAATTGGAGAGAGCTTCAGTCGCAATACATTTTTGGCATTTTTAATCTTTGAAGGTATTTCGTCTTGATCGCCCTTTGCTAGTAATGTACTAGTATTGAGCCAACAATCCACATTTTTTCACTGGATTGAAAGCTAAAAACTCTTACTACTCTCACACCAGACCTAACGGCATGTCAAACTAGACCGCATGACAATACTTTGGTTTCTGACTGGCCATACATTCTGTATTTTTAAATATAGTACTTAAGTTACAATAAACTTTAATCTGGTCATTGAAAAGAATAAATATCGACTTGCCGGCATGAATGCACACAGGAAATAAAATGAGTTAAAGACTAGGCTTTTAGTTTTTTAAAATGTCTTTTTTTGTATCCTACACAGACTGCAGTAACCGCCCAACTGTTTATATTACATTTAAACAACAGGAGTTATTTAAAATGTACATATTTAATATGTAAATTAGCTGTGTGTGCACTGAACGCTCTGTCACAGTGCGTCAGTCTGGTGTTAGAGATTAAACGTTGATTACATGACAAAAGTTTGCAATAGATTGGCAAGTGGTACTAAATAAAATGCGTTGTCCGCCATTTTAGAATTTTTCTCGAGTACCCCCAGGGGTACATGTACCCCAGTTTGAAAACTGCTAGAAGAAACCACATTACCAACAGATACAGTTTAATAGTAGTAGTATTTAAATGCCGTTGTCCTGACTGGTAAATTCTTCCAGCTTCCCCTTTTATTTTGACAATTTCCATATAAAAAATGGCATTTTTATCTTGACATTTTTCATTCTTAGCCACCAAGTAAATATTCTGGACAGTTTTTAAAACAATTGTTGCTTTATTTTTACAACACACGTTGGTGTTGTTGATAATATGATAAATGCGTATATCTGCTTCAGGTTAAACGATGGCCCGTGTTACACAGAACACTACAAATAAAATGTCAAATATACACTATGTATTTCGTTGGTTTTGTGGATTTGCTATGTTTTTAACTTATTTTAGTACTGCACGTAATTATATAGTTTAGAAAATGCTACTTACCAAAACCATGCTGCACGTGAACTGTATTACATAAGAATTTCCTTTATTCCGATTCCAGTGGTGTTTTCTCAATGCAAGATGTATTGTAGGCATATATACAGTGCTGTATAAAACCACATACACTGTATATATATATATATATATATATATATATATATATATATATAATTTTATCATGCTCATTATAGGCCTGCTGGCGAAATGGTCAAGAAACAGTTGGTGCTTAACACATAATGAATAATTTTGGCCCTGAATTTTAGCATTTTTGGTCATAGAAAAGACACATTTCACATATTTTATAACGTTACTGTAGGCTACTGTGGCAATGTGCCCCGCCCCTGTGTGCATATTATGTGTTGTATGTTGCGTGCGTGTGTTAATGTTGGTGTATAGATTGGTACACGGGATATAAACGGGTCTGTGTTTCACATGTGAGTTAAAAATGTAGATTTGTATTTAGGCACGAGGAGGGCACAAATCACTTCACGTGCTGGTTAAATGTAATATGTGAGCACGGTGTTGCATGTAATTAATTCACGTGCTGGGATTCAAGTGAATAATTAATTAGTAATTGAATCCCAGCACAACAGTATATATAGAGACACATAGCTCTCACTCGGGGTTGTGTGTTCGGTGAGTGGAGAACGGGATTGGAGACGGAGGTAATTCTGAATTGTAAAAGTAAATAGTTAAAGTATCTGCTCACCATGTTTGTTTGTCTGTCTAGTCCGTTTTGTTTGTCTATTTATTTTGGCGCAAGTGCCGTGTCCTGTTTTTGTGTTTAAAACCTTTTATTTTCTGTGCTGTTTTATTAAATGCTGAGCGAAAGCATTCGCTCAGCTCCATCAAACCACACGTCTCTGTCTGTTTATTTCCTGCTTCTGGTCTGACGCCACCCACTCCGGCCGTCTTTGTGACAGCTACTTATTTTTTATTTTTTATTTTTTCTTAGTTAATGATGCATTTTCGTTTCACAAATCTTCTGCACACAGTATTTTTAAGCACAAATATAATAACCTATATTTCAACAGTCGCTGCCGAAGCTTATTACTTATTCTTCCAGAAGTAATGGACGGGTGTAACAGGGATACAAGGTTATATTGTGCAGTGCCATGTTGTTAACAAGCCTGATGTTGTCGTCCAGGCTTTACTGTGAACCTGACTGTAACCAGGGAGGGTGTGAGCGCATTCTACTGGACTGGAGAATAAAAGCAAGGGACTTTAATTATGAAAACGCAAGTGTAAACAAACAAGTAAAAAAGATTAGCCTGTCGTCAGACATGTCATGCTAATAGAACACACATTAATTTACTGCGTATTGGTATTGATTGCGTCTGGTCAGGGAAGGGGGACACACGAGCGCGTTAAGAGAATTTCAGCGGGACATTGGCGCAATGGTGCGGCCTAGCGCGAACACTGCGGATGCAAAGGTTTGAGCAGAACTCTCTGTAGTCGTGAAAGCGCAGCAGCAGAAGCTGTCAGATTGCAAAGAATAATGCGAGGCTGAAAACTACAGCAGCACCGAGCACAGCCTCATAAAGCGGTCTGGGATAATGTCATATTCAACCAAATTAGTTCTGCCGGGCAAGTCAGAAAAAATATCGCTGAATTCCTCAATAAGCTTACGCAGCTCCCGTTGCTGGTCTGGAACCAGTTGTTCCCCCATCGGAATGATTTTTGTGCTAGGAGTCTCTGGACAGGGGCCTAAATCATCCTCTGTGTTGCCTGGGGCTATAAACAAGACCTCCCTTGCCTGGCAGGGCTTTAATAAATTGACATGATAAATTTCATGTTCATTACGGCGATTGGGCTGTCTAATTTCATAATTCACCTTTCCTATAGCCCGAATCACTTCATATGGGTGCTGGAATAATGATAAAAAGAAGGGTACGGAAACTCCTTAGTCCTCTTCACAACATCCGTGGACTTAAAAAGGGATAAAAAAAGAAAAGGTTAATGAATTTTCCGCTCTGTGATAGCAACCAAACAATCACCACCAGCCAATGCTTCCTCTCTCCCTCCGACCCATTCATCCCGCATATGTTTTCAAGGACCAACCCGGAACACAGTAGCACGTTCCCTTTAGTATGCAAAGCCCCGCCCCTGTAGTCAGTGGAACACCAATCCCAAACTGACAAGTGTCCTTACAACTCACTTGACTCTAGTGGCTGGGATTTACATACTCGTACTTCCGCCCCTCACCAAGGTGCCGCCCCTCATAAAGATGACTTTCGTCACGAGACCTTGGTAAGGGAAGTCCCGAGTTGATTTGATGCTTTGTACTGTCGAGAGGCTGAATTACAGACCGAAACCCCTTTGACTCATCACACTACTGTAACGTTTTAGACAGAAAGTTGGTTCTATGATCAGTCAAGATCTCTTTGGGGATCCCTACTCTAGCCATAATCTGCGCTAACTCGGTGGCTATTGCAGCGGCACTAGTGGACCTCAATGGAACTGCCTTTGGGTATCGTGTTGCATAATCTACCACCACTAATATATGTGTATACCCAGAGTAAAGGGCCCACTATGTTCATTGCAATGCGTTCAAAAGGGGGTGGAAATAATTGGCAGTGGAACCAAAGGGGCGGGGCACACTCGACCCGGCGCTACTCGCTGGCAGTCTGGGCATGTGGCTACATATTTCAACACATCAGTATGAAGACCTACTGAATAGGTTCGAGCTAATATCCTCTCCCTTGTCTTGTCAGCTCTGAGGTGCCCCGCAATAGGGATATCATGCACCAGCCTCATGACCTCGGTCCAACAAGACAGTGGAACCAATAATTGTGTTACAGGCTGTCCTGTGTCCGCTGCTAGATTTACTTTATATAGTAATTGCCCCTTGATACTGAAGTGTGGCTACACTAGCACCCCAGCGCCATCAACATCCTTACCTTCAATAGACAGGACCTGCTCCCAAGCGTGCACCAGTGACGGGTCATTATGTTGGCCCCACACTATGTCCGCGCTTGATTACCACATGTCCGGTATATTGAGAGGGGCTGGAGTAGCATCTGCCCTGGATGGCCCAGTAACCTCGCCCTCTCGGTCACACTGCATTCCGACTCCCTTTGACTGGCGTTTGTTGCCATTCAAGCACTCTCCCACCAGACCCCAGCCTTGTCTCAGGGATGCTCCCTCCCATTTTGCAGTCCGTCTCTCCTTGTTTGTTTTTCTAGGATGGAAAATAGGAGAAAACATTTCAGCTTGAAAAGGAAACACATCACCAATCCGTTCCCTTTTCTTTTCTTCTGCCACATTTACGTGTGCGGCCGAGACTGCCATTATTTGCATTAGTTCTTTAAATTTTGGCCAGTCTCGGCCCAGATGTGGCAACCTTTCCGCCACCCACACTACCAGGTAACGTTTTATCGGTCCTACCGATAGATATACTTTTAATGTGGGGTATGCCGCTGTGTCTCCATGGATACAGGAGATGGCCACCTGACCTCGTGGCCGCCACGACACACCGCCCAAGAGAGCTGTTCTAATTAAGGTTTGCTCACATCCTGTGTCCATTAATGCGTGGGTTTTCACATTGCCTAAAACCACATCAATCATACAAGGCCCCTCCCGACCATTTTCCCCGCGCTTACCTATCTCAGGTGCCCAATTACACGCGGCCACGTCACACTCCATGGCAGCGGGGCATGACCTGGCCAGATGTCTCTGTTGGTTGCACCTAAAACACGCTGGGGGGACAGAGGGAACATTGGTTATGTAGTTGTCTCGTTGCCTGTAGGGCAACGGGGCAGGGGCAGCACCTCTGCCCCAGCTGGTGGCCACCTCTACCCCAGCTGGAGGCTGTGTGGTCCAGTGGTTAAAGAAAAGGGCTTGTAACCAGGAGGTCCCCGGTTCAAATCCCACCTCAGCCACTGACTCATTGTGTGACCCTGAGCAAGTCACTTAACCTCCTTGTGCTCCGTCTTTCGGGTGAGACGTAATTGTAAGTGACTCTGCAGCTGATGCCTAGTTCACACACCCTAGTCTCTGTAAGTCGCCTTGGATAAAGGTGTCTGCTAAATAAATAAACCTTGGTCTCCATGAAGAGGAGGTAAGGGGGCCCATTGGGATCGGCGGTCTTGGAGGTCTGGGTCCCGGGACTGATGGTAGGGGTGGTGTTGGAGGAGAGAAAGGTAGGGGTCGGCTGCTCCAAGGGGCGGGAACCGACATTATCCCAATCCGAGCGGAGACCAGGGAGTCCTCGTAATCCTCCGCCAGTTTTATGGCGGCTTCCAGGGTGTCGGGGTTGTGGCGCCGTATCCAGACCTGAGTATCGGCGCCGACCACATGGCAGAATTGCTCCACCACCACGGCTTCCCCCATTTCCAGGTTGGTTTTCTTCTCTGGGGTCAGCCAGTGGACCATGTGGTCACACACCTGCTCTGCAACCACCCGGGGGCGTGTCTCCGGGGATCTTCAGTACTCCCTGAACCGTACCCAGTGGGTCTCATCTGTAATGTTGAGGAGGCAGAGAATGGCCAGCTTGACCAGGTCATAACTGGCGGCGCTGAGGTCGCTCATGGCCTGGTAGGCTGCCTGAGCCTCCCCAATCAGGCAGGGTCCCAGCTGGCTTGCCCAGAGCTCCCGCGGCCATGGCGCGGTGGTAGCCATCCTCTCAAACGCCACCAAGTATGCCTCTGGGTCATGCTCCGCCATCATCTTCATCGCCCGAGCCTTCGGTGCCAACATTGCTGGTGTTACGGTAGGGGCTTGTGCTGTGGAAAGTGCCAGCCCTACCTTTTCAATCAGCGCAGTGTAGCGCTCCTCCCTCTCTCCTCTCTATTTCTTCTGCTATCCAGCGCCTCCAGCAGCTCTGCTAGTGCGTTGCGATCCATCCTGTGTTCTGACACCACGTGTGGCAAAGTGGTTGCTGATTATGTACAGGTGCAGAGGTGATGCAGTGCAGGAATAAACGGACAGAGATTTGTAATCCGGTATGGAAAAATATACGTTTTATTTTTTAGCTATAATCCAGGTGTGCTGACCAAATAATAAACTCTGGTTATACACAACGATGCTTAAAACACTGAGAACAGTAACAGGGATTGCAGCCCTAAACAATAAACACAGTATCTCTCCCACAATATACAACCACGGTCACCAGTCCTGGGTGCGTGCTGTAGTGCTCATGGTGGGTAATACAGTTTAAAGAGTGACAAATAGTGCAGTGCTGTTCCGGGTTCAGTGCTGGCTCTTAGCGACAGCTCCGGAATGTGTTAGCCGTCTATAAACACACAAGTAACAATTATAGACAAGACAAACAAAACAAGCACTCACGATACTCTTAATACACAGCGCACGGGTCCTTCCGGGTCTATTTCAAAACCAAAAGCAAAGGAAAAGATTTACAATTCTCCAGCCCCTTTTATGCGATTATGCATGACCCCTTGGTAAACGATTGCAGCTGACTCTATTGCCTGCAGCTGCTACCTCGTTTACCTACCAGGTCAATACATTCTCGCACTGGAGTCTCGTCTTTTTCCAGGATGAATGACTTCCCGACCCAGGGAATGAACTGTCAGGCCAACCTGTCCAAAGCCTTTCCCTTTCGCTACTTCGTATCCTCACAGGTCGAGAGGGAGATTTACAACCAGAACTCATTATATTTCTGTCACAGTAACCCTCTGTAGAGACCCCCGAAATAGGAGGTTAACAAAGGATTCAACACTTCAGACCCTGGAGTAGATGGTCAAGGTGTTTATTGAAGCACAAAACAGAGCTCTGGAGAATCAACTGCACACGGCCAAAGGTGTAGCAAGTCAGTTTTGCCAGTGAATCCTTAAGGGATGCTTTATATACAATTATGATTATATGCCATACCCATCCCCTTATCCAATCCCTACACCTACACATTTTATATTCATTCATTCATTTACCCATCCCCTGATATGTCGCAGTTTAATAGACACCTCTGGTTCTTGTGGTAGCACATACTCCTGCTGAGACATCTGTTATTGCCCAAGTTGTTATTGCTTATTGAAAAGAAAGAACATTCTGTCAACCTTGCCCTTCAACTGACACTTTATCTGTGTATTTGAGTTTATGCACAGTTGACCCATTGTTCTTGTTTCATTCTAGAACATTCTAGCACATTGTGGTTTCATCCAGTTGTTCTGCCTTGGTGCAGGAGACGATTTCAGCATTTGGTTTCTAAATCATCCATTTCTGAAGAATGCAAGTTTTTGAACAATTTAGCAGCTTTATGTGTTCAATTAAATCAGGATTGGTCAGCTCTGGTCCAGGAGAGCTGCAGGGGGTTCAGGTTTTCATTCAAATTATCTCTAAATTACTTAAATGACCTACTTAACTAGTCAAAATGAAATTGTTCCAAGTCTTCAGAAATGTATGATTTTAGGGGTTAGCTGTAAAACCTGTTGTATTGTGGCTCTCCAGGGACAAGGGCTGGCCACCCCCCGGTATAGCTGAAACAGCGCCCCCCACTGGTCAGGGGCCTCACGATTATTAAAATGATCGTCTCACAGTGGCAACAAATCACTTACATTTAAGTCACTCCTGTTTGTTAGTCAATTCAATTGGTTTCAAATTAAAGCAGTTGAACAAAAAGTGTCTCTTGTAAACCTTCTTCAATAAGGTTTACTGCAGACCCCGACTCGAATCACTTCTGAATAACCCTTTAAATCAATTCCATTTCCTTTTATTGCACAGGCTGTATTGAACACACATATATACACCTTGTCAAACTGTGGGTACTAATGAGGTATTTATTACTTATGGCAATAAAGGGACCTCCAGAAAACTGTAGGGAGATATTAACTGTACTGATTATTCATCATCTGTTTTATTAGTTATTTCTTAGTGGGAATATGTAATAAAGTGTAAGTAGTGTGGTTATGGTGACATCAGCAATTATATCAGTGGAAACCGATACACTGTTGATGTTATTGTTTTGATCATTATTCTTGGATGTAGTTCCAACTGTTGCCAAAATAACAATTGCTTTTATTTTAACATGAAAACGATTCTGTAAAAGAGAAAATAACCATCAAGGTATGGGATATTGCCGTCAGGCAGTAGGGATTGGCTGAGCTTTTATAGCAAAGCTGCCGATAGGCCTCTGCGCCCGCTGACGTGTAAGCCCACCCCCCTGGGAGCTTACTATACGCAGTGTGCAGAGATTCTCTTCCTCTTTTGCTCTTCAGGCCGTGAAGGCTTCCAGAGCGACCATGCGGCTTGATGGTTATTTTCTCTTTCAGGGAACTGGGGTTGCATATGCAACCTATCGTTCCCTTTCAAGTTGAAAATAACCATCAAGTATGGGAACAGTGTAGCCAAGCCGTCGCGAGGGAGGATTCTCGGCAGTAGGACAGACTTACATCATAAACCAACCGCGTCGGCAATACATCTACGCTTATGTGGAGCCGCGCCTCAGCGTCTATGCTCGCAATGACACCTGTCCTAAGGTGGAAATCAACACCACATCGTTACAATACTCAGTATGACCGCCGACTAGGGCGTCATAGAGTGTAACACGGATACTCCAAATGACGGAGCAGAGGTTTCTAGTACATTTAACCAGTAGAACCTCGTAAAAGTATGCGGTGTAGCCCAACTGGCTGCAGCGCAAATGTCAGACACCGGCACCCCTCTAAAGAGGGCCCAGGATGTCGCCATACCCCTAGTGGAATGCGCCTTCAACTGCCCTGGTGGCGGAAGGCCTGCAGATTCATATGCTAATTATTAGCGTCCACTATACAATGGGAAAGGCGTTGTTTAGACAACGGCTGACCCAAAGTCCTAGAACCATGGAATATGAACAGATGTTCTGTTTGCCTCACAGTCGATGCACGGTCAATATAACACCTCAGTGCCCGCACGGGGCAGAGCATGTGTAACCGTTCTTCCTCTGGGGAAGAAAAAGGAGGAGGTTGGAACGCCATCAACTCGACTGGTTGGTTCATATAAAACGGGGATATGACCTTGGGTAAAAAGGCTGGATTTGGACGCATGGAGACCTTAGAACCTTCTCCTGTGAAAGAAGTACATGATGAATACACTGGTAGTGCATGTAACTCGCCCACCCATTTGGCTGATACCACTGATAGGAAAAACGCGGTTTTCATAGACACGAGCTTCATATCCACGCTGTGGAGAGGCTCGAACGGTGCCTTGGTAAGGGCTTCTAGCACCACGTCAAGGCTCCATGACGGTAAACTGGTCGTCCTTGAAGGTCAAAATCGTCTTGCTCTTTTTAGGAACTGAGATGCCAGAAAATTACAACCTGGTGACAAACCGTCAATGCGTACATGGCAAGCCGATATGGCGGCTAAATACACCTTAAGTGTAGAGGGAGATTTCCCTTCATCTAACAGTTTCCGTAGAAACTGTAATATCACTGCCATAGGACAGGATATTGGGTTATGGCCCTCAGCCAGACACCAACTTTGAAACAAATGCCATTTGTATGTATACTGTGACCTTGTAGAGGGTGCTCTGGCATTCTGAATGGTCGAAATCATCGCCGTAGAAAGCCCTAAGGCTGACAGGCGCTCCCGCTCAGGGGCAAAGCCCACAGCTGCATGAGCTTGGAGTTCGGGTGCCATAGCCCTCCTTGGGCTTGGGACAACAGGTCCGCTCACAGAGGGAGATCCCTCGGGCGACGGTGCAACAACTGCACCAGACTCGGGAACTATATTCTCCGAGCCCACCGAGGAGCGATCAGAATCACTGTCGCTTGCTCTACCCTGACCTTCTCTAAGAAGGCGGGGAGCATCGGAATCGGTGGAAATGCATGTAGGAGCCCTGGCGGCCATTCGTGAGCCAGTGCATCGACTCCTAGGGGGCTGTCGAGGTCCTTCACTGAGAACCATAGGGGGCAGTGCGTGGTCTCTCGCGAAGCAAAGAGATCTACTTGCGCTGTGCCGAACCATTCCCAGATGCGCTCTACCACCTGAGGGTGAAGACGCCATTCGCCCCCGCAAGAGGGCCTCGTCTGGATAGGAAGACCGGGGGACCGCAAGCCACCCTGGCGGTTGATATACGCCACAAGTGTGGTGTTGTCTGACCACACTAACTCGTGCTTGCCTAGAAGCACTGGCAAGAAGTGCAGAAAGGGTGAGGTACACCCCTCTGAGTTCCAGAGCATTGATGTGGGCTGACCTCCAGGGTCCTGACCACACTCCACAGGTCCCTGTCCCATTCCAGACTGCTCCCCAACCTTGGTTGGAAGCATCGGTCGTGATGACTTCCCTCCGGAAGATGGGACCGAAGCATACGCCCTGGCGGATGTTCGACGGAACTTTCCACCAGCGTAGCGCTTCCCAGCAGGTTTGCTGACTGTTTCTCTCAACCTGAATAGGGAGAGACACTGCTCCATCGAGGCAACTCTTTGTGTCGACAGGGTCTGTTGGCTCGGCACGAGGCGGCTCTTTTCTGAATTGACCTTCAGACCTAGCCGCTGAAGATGGTCTGTAACCATCACTGTGTGCTGTGCCAACTGCTCCTTCGACTGCGCGCAGACGAGCCAGTCGTCCAGATAGTTCAGCAGTCGGACGCATTGAGCCCGCCAAGGAGCTAGAATGGCATCCATACATTTCGAAAAGGTTCGCGGAGCTAGTGACAGGCTGAATGGAAGGACACAAAACTTGTATACCCTGCTCTGAAATGCGAAACGCAGATACTTCCTGTGACCCGGGCAGATGGGAACATGAAAGTACGCATCTGTTAGGTCCACGGTGGTGAACCAGTCGCCGTGTCGGACTGACTGGATGATGTGCCTGTGCGTAAGCATCCTGAACGATAACACCCGCAGGTATTTGTTTAGTACTCGCAGATCTAAAATAGGATGGAGCCCGCTGTCCTTCTTGGGAACCAGGAAGTATTTGGAATAGAACCCCTGGTCGATCAGAGCAGGGTCTACTTGTTGAATGGCACGCTTCCTGAGCAATGCCTGTATTTCTACATTCAGAGCTGAGGACTGAACCGAGTCCTTCACTGCTGTTACCACCACTCCCCAAAAAGGGGGGGGGGGGGTTAACCGGAACTGAAGGGTGTACCCGGTGAGTATAGTTTTGCGCACCCAGATGTCGTTGGTGCAGTGTTGCCAGAACTGGAGCTGTGGTACAGTGTAGGGGTGGAAGGGCACTCAGGTAGATCTCTTATGAGTGCCGCTTGGTAGACCGTCAGCAGGCTGGCCACATTCGACAGCCTGACTGCCTCTGTGGCCGCAGCGTACCCCTTCTTAAGGTGCATCTCTGTGATCCTGCATTGCATATTGGGGCATGCAGGATCCCTTGTCAGCCCTGATAGCGTTGGCTATCTTCATCAACGCGGCGAACGCGGAGTGCACCGGTAGGGAAGGATGCCAACCTAGCTTCGCTTGCCCCCTGCATATTAAAGGCTGAGTCCTTGCGAGAAGTCACAGGAGCAGAGGCCGGAGCTCCCCAAGTGGACTGCACCTCCTTGATAAAGTCTGGGAATGCCGGAAGCATCCTGGACTGATGGGGCTGGGCTGAAGGAGACTCAAACAGGGACCGCCGCGGTAGCTACACCATAGGCCACTCCATGCCCAAGTGGCGGGTTGCTCTCTCCACCACCGACCACATAGGGTCGTTGGTATCCAGCACCTCAAGCTCGATGTCCTGCTCAGAGTGCTGGGAGGCTACCTCAGCCTCTATACTCTCCTCTTCCAAAAGAGGCTCCACATCAGATGCGTCTCTGGAGAGAGCATGGACATCCCACACCCCTTGAGGTTGTATTTGAGGGACGGGTACCGGTGGCGGTTGTGGAGGAGCCACTGGCTGGTTAGCAATGGGCACGGTCGGTTGTTCTGAGACTCGGGGTGCCACATTTGCTAAGGACATGAGAAGGGACTGCTGCCCTATCATGACCTCCATGAACTCCGACATCTTAGATGTGAGTTCCGCCACCCCCGATTTGTCTCTGTATCACCTGTCCCAACGAGGGGAACAAGAACATCCCCTCCGGCGACGCGATCTGGAGTGTGATCTAGACTCCCGACGGGGGCATACCCTATGAGGGGAGGGGCTGCGGGAGCGTTCCCGAGCGCGTTTAGTGGGGACCTCTGACCAGCTGTCAGCTGGGAGGACGGGCTCCTGGAGAGCTGCAGCCGCACTGGTGGTGTCGCTGCTGACGACAGCGGGGCAGAGACAGTATGGGATGATCCCGAGGAGGGAGATTGCCCCCCAACCGCCGCCTTCGCCCTCTGGCGAAGGGTGCGTGTCTGGAAGCCAGCACAGAGGTTACAAGACGCCCTATCAGTCAAAGCGGGTGCGGCGTGCTCTGGCCCCAGACACACTACACAATCATCGTGCGGATCGCTGACAGGCAACTTAGCCTGACAGGTCACGCAACGATGGAAGCCTGACATATTGCCTGTCTAGGGTCGATGCACCAAGCACCGAGCGTCGAACACCGAAGCATTGAGCGTCGAGCACCGAACTATATATAGCGAGGTGCCTGTAAGGGGCAGGACGTACAATTACCACGCGGTAGGGTTGAACACGCCGCAGAGGTAATATATGGCAGACTGCAGTGCAGGCTCCACACACGCGGTCTAGCCAGAGGCAAGACTGAGGCTGCAGAAACACGCGTGACCAAAGGCCAACACAACGTGCGTCCTTCAAACAAATATATATACAATTATATACAATCTTTATTTACAAAAAAACCCCAAAAACACAACAATAATAATTATAAAATAATTATTAATAATAAAACACAGAAAAACGAAGACCATGAGAAAAAACAAAACACGTTGCCGAAGCAAAGCGTGAAGGAAATATATATATATATATAAATGTAAAAATACAAAATATATAATCAACAAAAACAATAATAATTACTCCGAAGAGTGTTACTGAAATAAAATCGGAGAAGGGGCAATAGCCAGCTTCTCAAGCATAAGCTTAATGAGCACAATCAGTTAAACCAGCCCTATTGACCTAACTCTACCAATGCTGAAGACAAAAGAGGAAGAGAGTCTCTGCGCACTGCATATAGTAAGCTCCCAAGGGGGCGGGCTTACATGGCAGCTCGCTTAGAGGCCTATCGGCAGCTTTGCTATAAAAGCTCAGCCAACCCCTACTGCCTGACGGCAATATCCCATACCTTGATGGTTATTTTCGACTTGAAAGGGAACCTTTTTCAATATCGCGCTCTGAAAACAATAGAGATTTAGACGTTACCAGAAACTACCAATAATTACTCATATCCAAATTCAATAATCTGTGGTTGTTCAACCTGAATGAATGATTCGGTACTGAGAATCCTTTCTTAGAAAGATGGTATTTATTAACCATGCAATCAAAATACGTTCGGAAATCACACAAAACAGTTAATATCACATTCCAATAAGAACCGAGGTTTTAAACAATAATTTGCCAATGAAATATTAGTCCATACTGTCACTATAACAAGGAATCGCAAAGACCTGAATAGATATTTAAGTATTGTTGCCTAGTGTAGAAAGCAGTTGAGTTTCAGTGTGCGGTTCCCTTGTGTTTCTCCGAGTGTCGGGGCCTCTGATCTGGATGGGTTCATGCTGAGAGCTGGAAGCTGACGGTTCCAGGCACGATCTTCGACTTTCTTTCATTTATTTATTTATCTGAGAGATTGCAATTGTAATTGACAGTGGGATTTATACTCTTTAGACAAAGACGATTTTTTAATTTTCCGCGGCCACTCTGATTGGCTGGTTTGTGTCTGGATTGGCGTGCAGTCTTGATTCTTCGCCCCCCGCCCCCTTGTCTCTTGCCTGATTAGTTCATTATCATAATTTAAAAAGAGGACATTTTTAAACGTACATAACTTTTGCTAAATCATTCTGATTTTATTCTGAATTCCCATTACTTTTACCATAAGATATTACATATCTTTAGACTCCAAATATGTCGGGATGTGACTGGTTAGACATTTCAAACAGTATAAAACCTGCTGGACTGTGGCTGTCCAGGGAAGAGGGTTAGCCACTCCAGGTATAGCTGAAACAGCGCCCCCCACTGGTCAGGGGCCTTTATGATTCCAGGCAGAGACTTCCTTCCTCGCCTCCAGGATTCAGTAACTTAGTAACTCTGAGTTAAAAGAGGCGAGTAGCTTGAGAGCGTGAAAGGAGCTTCATCTTCAGTCCTGGGTTACAGAGGTGAGGGGACATTCAAACTGGGCAATTCAGATCAGGGAAAACAAACAGGAGTAAAGTTGATAAAGTTTATCAAAATAAATAAATAGTTTTAACAGATGACTTGCAAAAGGCAAAACATTCCTTCTTATTGTTGTCTTAAAAATATCAATACATCACTCAATTAACACTAAACACAAAGTCTTTTTATTTTGAAATGAAACCTAATGTTTTGAAATGGAGCTCTGCTGTTATAAATCATTAAACACAGTGGCTGGCCTCATATTTCTAAAGCTCATTTTTACTGCACTGAGACAAACTGATATTTTTTGCAAGTGTGAGAGGGTGTGGGTGCTTTACTTAGACACAGGAGCCAGAAGTTTTATTTGAAATGCCACTGGGCACACTGTTTTATTAATCCACAAGATGGCAATCTTGTGCTGTTGCTCAAATACCCGCAACAGTATTTCTGAAGTTCCTTTTACTGGTAGAGTTTCCAGGGTGGGTACTAACAATGGTAGTAACACATGCTAGAGGTCTTCACAGGTCTACCCGGACCCGAGGACCCGAGACCCGACCTGTACCGAACGGGTTTTCGGGTGCAAATTTGTCACCCAACACCCGGGTCGGGTCGGGTCCGATTTTGTTTACTCGGTAATACACAAACTGTTGATTTTACCATTAAAGAGGTTCTTTTTCGTAGTAAAAACCCTTGTTTATAATTCCTGTTGCGTGGATTGGCTTCCCCCAGTAGCACATGACATGGCGTGCAGAGCGCAGCAGCAGACACGTGACCCGCATCGAAGGGGTTTCTTTAGATCATTCTTAAAAGTCGGAGTAATGGATTTGTTTATGAAGGATGTGAAAAAAACGAATTCCACGAACAAAAGCTCACAGAAAACTGCAAGTGTGCGGTGTGGGAATCATTTGTTGTTCTTGTGGACAAAGAAGGAAAACAAGTTTTACAAAACACAAATTTTACATCAATTTCATTTGCTCTTGTGTTAAGTTTGTAATAAAATCACGCGTTTACAAGATCGTACTTCAGTTCGTTTGATTTTCAGATCATGTATCTATCTTTTTATCTTTTACACAAACATATTATATATTTAATTTGGTTCATGATGGAATAAACACTGATAATAAAACTTCAAAAGAAAGTTGTGGATATCGAGTCACTGTTCTTTCCCCTATCTATCACTCTCTGGGACATTCAAATTCCATCTAACTATTACTAATTTCACACGTGTTGCCTGCTTGTGCAGTACCGGACAGACTCCAGGTAAAACCGCTTCTTTATTCCTTCTCTTTCCAAGCCCCTTTCCTTCGGGGTATAACAGAGCTCTGGTGTTCTCTCAGCTTGCTCTGCCCCAGCGTAATAATCTCAGCTGCATGCCGTCAGAATTCAGCAATCCTCCGGGGACACTCCTGTCAATACACTTCCTACACGAGAGAGAAGGACACGGAACAGTGACTCTTTAATTGGCTCTCAATCCTGCACGTCTCCACGCCCCGACCAATCGCAGAGCGCCAGCGGACCTCCACCTGGCCTCTGCATCAACACCATGATTGACAAGTGGAGCCCTACACGGTTTTCTGACCCCCCCTGCAGCTCATGCATGCGCCCGACAGCCAGCACAGATCTCCCCTGTCACAGCAAGTCATAATAGTTACTTGTGCAGAAGGGATTGCCCATGACAATGGCTTACAAAAAACATAACCCCAGCTCTACCTCAGTTCTGTAGCCCCGCCTGCCTTCTAAACATGACATACAGTAAAATCACTGGCCCTGCACTGAGCTGGTGTCATCGCCCTTAACAAACTATTACACATCAAAAGGGAAGTCATCTTTGAAAAATTTTGTAATTCTCAGTTTGTTTTCCTTACATATTTCAGGTACTGAAACACTGTTTGCGCAGCACTGTGAAAATGTGCAGTTCTTCAGAGAGATACCAGCTTTCAGCTTTCAGTGCAGTTCTATTTAAATTACTGACCGTTTTTTTTTCCTTCTTACAGCTGTTGGGCCTTCCTCCCCCCCTACCCTCTCTTCACGTAAGTACATCGCTTTTTTCTTTATATTTTTCTCTTTTGTTTATACCAGAGATGCACATTGGTTAAAATCACAAAATCTCAGCCCTGATAGGTATGCGGTCGTTGTTTTAAAACAAGTGCCATGTTCTAATGTCCACATTAATGCTCAAGCAAGGCTGTATTGTTTATGGGATGGGACTTGCAGCATCACATCCACACATCTGAAGCTTGTCCTTTCGTATTCAGTTTCACAGACTTACAGCTCATAATCTGTTTGAGATACAGAATCATCTTCATATTTTAAATTTTGAAATCTCCTTAGGCCAGATCTTAACAGTACCCTATCTGTGACCTCATGAGGCTGCCCTATATGGTCAATGTGACTTTATGGTTTCCAGATGACACGTAACAAATGATCTTCATATTCAGAACACAGCTGTATTCTGTGATCCTCTAGTTCAAGTTTGATTACGGGTATCGCACAAGAAACATGAACCCTTTGTGGCTGTCATGTAACAAAGCTGCCATCGTCACAGGGGTGTTTATCCTCTTGCGTGATATTGGCATTGCAGGCCGTGCAGAGGTGGAACCCCGACTTCCCTGACAAGCACTGGTTAAAGTGCGAACACTGTGCGCTCACCCACTAGTGCTGTAGCAGAGGGTACCGGACACCGTGCACCTTGTGCACCGTGCGTATCAAGCACTGTGCACACAGAGTACCGTGGGCACCTCTTGCACTGTGTACAGTGCAGCACCATATGCCCGTGCACTAGTGTAGCATTACTACCAAGCAACGTGCGTACTGATCCACGTGCGCATGGAGTACCGTGCAGCACCGTGCGTTCGTGCACTAGCCCTGTAGCAGTGGTTACCAAGCATCACGTGCACCGAGTACAGAGAGCACTAGGTGCACCGTGTACCGTGCAGCGCTGTGACTGTGCTCTGATGCTGTAGCGCTGGGCACTGTGTGTCGTATGCACTGAGCACTTGTGCAGTGAGATACCTAAGTATCAAGGGCTATGCGTGCGCCGCGGTACCGAAACACCAGGGTGGCTGCTACACAATGTGCCTACCCTAACCATGCGGTCACACACACCTGGTCAGCGCGTAGCGTGCACCAGGGGGACACAAGGGCCAAAGCCGCGGTGGGTGAGTTGAAGCAGACAGCAAAACCACGCTAGAAAAATATTATAGGGGGAGCACACTGTTTGCTTACAAGGCCCGACTCACCGAGGTGGGCAGGCCTACTCAGTCAGCGAGGTCTACTCGAAAGCGGGGATGCGGCAAGGCCTAGCCCCGTGGAAGAGAGCACGGCTGGAAGAGTCACTCAACACCGGGGATACGGCAAGGCCTAGCCCCATGAAAGAGAGCACGGCTGGAAGAGTCACTCAACATGGGGGATACGGCAAGGCCTAGCCCCGTGGAGGAACTGTGTACTCTTAGAAAGAAACAGACAACCACTTATGGGTGACTGCACAGGCAGTCACTCACACACGACACACAGATAACAAAGACAGAAAGGCGAAAGGTTGTCTTTTAAAAGTCGTTGATTCCGGGAAAGTGGCGAGCCGGCTTTCAGCACGAATTCAAGGGAAATACAATCGACTGAATTCGACTCGAGAGGCTCTTTTCTATCAACACACTCAGCTTAACACAGAGGTCTTACCTTACCATCTTGAGAAGGAAAAAGAGAAATGGCTTCCTTTGGATGGCAGTTTTATCCCCTTGTGGGACCGAGTGCATCATCCCAGGAAGAGGCAGCTCTGGTATAGAGAGCTCAGCGATACCTACCCAATGGGCAGGCATATCCCATACGTAATGTCTTTGGTGGTCATCTTCGAATTGAAAGGGAACTGCATACATCCGTCAAACTCGGGTAGACGTACAATGGAGACTCAGGAGGAATGCGGGAGAACTCGGATCAGCTCCGACTGGCGCTCAATCAATCATTCTATAAAGGGCAATGAAGATTTATGTCATGTTTCATTAATGCACTTGCTAAATTTATTCTGATTCTGAGCA
The DNA here is from genome assembly GCF_902713425.1 of Acipenser ruthenus. Lineage (NCBI taxonomy): Eukaryota > Metazoa > Chordata > Actinopteri > Acipenseriformes > Acipenseridae > Acipenser > Acipenser ruthenus. The sequence goes on along the minus strand of NC_081240.1, from coordinate 1,517,256 downwards.
AAACTATTATGAGAAGTACATGTTGTAGAAATGCATGTATTGGTATGTAACATTATTCAGTATTGGTGCTGAGGTAAAGGGAACAGCTCCCTAGCTCCACACAGACGTATCCCAATTCAAACTCATTGGTAAATTATAGTCTGTTGCTAGAGAAGTTTGTTGTCTAAACAAAAATATATTTATGATAGAGAAGCACATCATACATCATAGGTAAGTAATGAAAATCCATATGCAAATAAGATGAACAAAACTCATGTATGAGTTGAAAAATGCCAACTTCAGGAACTGAACGAAAGAAGTAAGCAAAATTAAAACCTGTAATATCTCACAGGCTGTGCTGCCATAGTAAAAAGATGAATGAAATTCCTAGATAAAAACATTTATAACACAACTAGATGTATAATCTGTATACAAATATTCTGTAATACAAAATCATTTTATTTCAGATCAAAAGAAGATTTGCATGATGGAAGAGGTATGTTTTTTTTCAAAGATGCAAAATGATTAAACATTAAACACCTTGCCAAGATATTCAGGCAACCAGCTTGCAAATAACAATGTCATTACCTGATGAGAAGCATCCTTTATGACAAGGCCTTCATGTAGGGAGGAGAAGAACATGATAACCCAAGAGTTACGAGAAGCAACTCATCTCAAACACAAATTGCCTTATTGTGGTGTGGCCATTGCTCAGGGCATGGAGGGCTTAGCTGCTTAGCAACCAGTAAATACACTACAGAGGGGATTTATTCTAGGACTGTGAGGAAACATTTATTTATGATTTATAATGATTGATGTCGAAATTGTGATAAACAAGTTCCTTTTAGTAATTCCATTAATCAGTAGTAACATTCACAATGAACATTATCGTTATGAATGACAATATAGCGACTAGCTTTAAGAGAGGTGAAGTAAATGGCCCATTTTACTGATTCTCCAGGGAGTGCGACAGGCAGCATCTCCACTATGTTCTGGAGTTCGGGTGGGTTCTTTCCTGTGTAGTGTTCTTCTGCTAAACCCCTTTCTTTCCTTTCACCTTGGATCACATGCATTTACCATCTTGCTCTTATTAGTTTCAAGAAGTGTACATTCTTGCACAAACATTTACCATCATTACTGCCAATGTCCAGGCGTATAGCCAAGTCAGCTGTTGCCTAACAACCCTAGTTACTAACAAAGTACTCAAACTTTAAATTCCTTCCATAGATTGTAACTACAAACATGTTTCTTTCTATGAATTTCGCCTAAAAATACTTTTTATTGAACCTATTTCCCTACACAGCTGAAATATAATTTACAGAGACAAATAGCCATCAACAAGATAAATTAATAAAAGACAATTATTTTAACTATGCTTATCTTTATACTAAATCCTATTAATATTTCTGTGTAGAAAGCCAGATATTGAGACCTATTAGGAGTCCTTTAGGACTGTCCATTAATGGCATCAACTATAGCAGAGTAGGGGAAGGAAAAATGTATCCAAGTAGGATACAGGACTACATCCCCCAGAATGCCTCAGGGCTGGAATTAGAGCCAAGATGGGAAACACCTGGCGCTAATAGAATGAGGGAAACCTGCCTGTAATTAAGCAGACAGGTATTTAAACATGTCTGCAAGGTTTGTCTGTTGTCTGTGTAAAAAAGGCTCTGTGTGTAACTTGTTTAGTGAACAAGTGGTTTTGGTGACCGGTAAGCGGCTTAGCCATCTGGTTTATAGTTTAGGACTGGGAAAACGTTTAGTTAGCGCTTCTTGGTGGAGTTAGGCTTTTGTTTTGTTTATTTTGTTTGTGTTTTGTGTAAATAAACACATATACAGTATCTGCACCTCTGCACTGTGTTGCTTTGTCCCTTCGGGACCTTTTTCACTGTCTTCTCATTTTAAAGAAGTGTTCCAGCTCACAGAATATATGTAAAAAACAAAACAAAAGCCTAACTCCAGCAAGGAGCACTAACTAAACTTCAGTAACCTTGCCGACCGGTTTAAATACCTGCCTACTTAATTACTGGCATTCTATTGGAACCAGGTGTTTCCCGTCAGCCCGAGGCATTCTGGGGGATGTAGTTATGTATCCTACTTGACTACATTTTCCTCTCTCTACTCTGCAACACAACATAACTAACATATTTAGAAATCTACAAATTAAGATATAGATATCAGGTTTTGATTTACTCTAGAATGACTAACAAATTTCAGAAACTGAGCAAATGGATGGGATTTTCACAAATGTATTTGTTCAGTTTGTTTCATCTGGTTTTACAGTGCTTACATTCACACTGCCTGCTGTAAACAGGGCAAAACTTGCATGATGGCAATATGAAACAGAATAGAAGAGCAGCAGACTATATCACATTTGTATGTATATGTATCACAACAAAATATTGGCACCAGAAGTGGAATTCTCCTGAGAAAAGCCTGACAAGCAGGAGCTACAGTGTCCATGCAGGTCAGGCAGGAGCTACAGTGTTCCTGCAGGTCAGGCAGGAGCTACAGTGTCCCTGCAGGTCAGACAGGAGCTGCAGTGTTCCTGCAGGTCAAGCAGGAGCTACAGTGTCCCTGCAGGTCAGACAGGAGCTACAGTGTCCCTGCAGGTCAGGCAGGAGCTACAGTGTCCCTGCAGGTCAGGCAGGAGCTACAGTGTTCCTGCAGGTCAGACAGGAGCTACAGTGTCCCTGCAGGTCAGGCAGGAGCTACAGTGTCCCTGCAGGTCAGGCAGGAGCTACAGTGTTCCTGCAGGTCAGACAGGAGCTACAGTGTCAGGAAGGTCAGGCAGGAGCTACAGTGTCCCTGCAGGTCAGGCAGGAGCTACAGTGTCCCTGCAGGTCAGACAGGAGCTGCAGTGTTCCTGCAGGTCAGGCAGGAGCTACAGTGTCCCTGCAGGTCAGGCAGGAGCTACAGTGTCAGGCAGGTCAGGCAGGAGCTACAGTGTCCCTGCAGGTCAGGCAGGAGCTACAGTGTCAGGCAGGTCAGGCAGGAGCTACAGTGTCCCTGCAGGTCAGGCAGGAGCTACAGTGTCAGGCAGGTCAGGCAGGAGCTACAGTGTCCCTGCAGGTCAAGCAGGAGCTACAGTGTCAGGCAGGAGCTACAGTGTCCCTGCAGGTCAGGCAGGAGCTACAGTGTCCCTGCAGGTCAGGCAGGAGCTCTTTTGCTTCAGGTATTTATTTCCCCTGATGTTGACATTTTCAGATTACACAAGCATGTTTTATTCCAACTTTACTTTGTCTTAACAACTTGGCTTGTTAGGACAAAGATTCAATGTTTCATAAAATAAGTAATATTTGAACTGCTCTTTTCAAGGTGAGGTCAGGAGGAGAAAATAATTCTGATCAAGATCAGGAAGAACTTAAGAAGAAACTTGCGGATGTCGGGATCGATCCACATGTCTGGTTACCTAAACTGCGGGAGGAGCTTAACATTACCAGAGCACAAGCTTTACAACATGTGGGCTTCAAGGACTATCAAAAATTAGAACATTGCTGTAAGCAGGAGTGGGAAAAAAAGGCCCTTAAAAAACTATTCAATATACAAGAGAGGCAGAATCAGTCAAAACAGCTGCAGGATGAGCGGTTAGAGGTGTTTAAAAAGAGACAAGAGGAGGCCAGGCTTGCACTGACAGAGCTTCAACAGATGCAAGAAAATGGAAGAAATCGCAATGATGCCATTGTGAAGGAGAAAGAACAGCAGCTTCAGTCAGCCTTACAGGTACCCAAAGAATACTGGGTGCGTTCTGGGGTACCGCTGAAGGACTTGATAGAGAGCATGCATAATCAATCTGAAAGATCCATACCACTACAGAACAAGAAGATTTCGGGTTTACTAAAAAGACTGGGGCTTCAGGACTACTATCCAAAGAAAATGACAACACCAGATATCCTTGTGATTGACAAATCATCTTTAGAAGAATGCCAGCCCTCCACAGAACAGGAATTGTCATTTTTGTTCCTGCAGAAGCTTTTGATGTTGGATTACAGAGCAAGGGACATGTTTTGCACAGTCAAAAGCCATGCAAACCAAACCCTACGCAGTGTTCCAAATGTGACAGGGAAAATGAACGTTGCTGACTTTTTTAGTAAAAGCAATACAGGAAAACCTGTCACTACTGAAGGTGAACCAGAACACATTCACCCCATGGATATTCAAATGGCAATTTTTCACTGTGCAGACAGTTTTTTGTGGCAGTACATTTCAACAAAGCTTTCATTTTGTCAGTATGCACTTCCTTGTTTGGTGCCCAACCCCTTCACATCACAAATAGAATTTCCTTCATGGTCTTTTGTGCAACTTAAGAAGAGCTGGAAATGTTCTGGTAAATCTGGTCAGCAAAGCAAGACTGGCAAGAGCAAAAGCCATTCACTTTACGAAGCTGAACTTCCTACTGTGTCGTTCATACGGTTTGGTCGTTCTTCATCATCGAAGTCTCAGATCTTGAATGCTTTAATGAACGCTCAAAAGCACCATACCTTTTTCCACAGGCACTGCAAAGGCAGTAGTGCAACTGGTCTTTTAATGGATGGTGTTGTGGAAATATCATGGTATTTCCCAGGGGGTAAGGACGATGATGTATTTGATGACTGTGTTGCATTCACTAATCTTCATGGAGATGCAAGACAACATGAGAAACAGTTAGAATTTTTATTCAAGGCTGCAACAATCAATGTAGTTCTTCTCACAGACTCTGATCTAAATGAAAAAGGCAATGCTATTTTACAGGAACTTTTGAATTCTCCGAAGCCCCTAATCTGTCTTTGTGCTGACAGGGAAGTCATTTCAGAAGAACAACATGGGACAAAAGTAAAAATAGGAGCTAAGAGCAGAAATGAGGCTGACCTTGTTGAGGATCTTGTAACAACAGTGAAGCGTCTATTGGGCACCTCGAAACATACATCCAGCATTAAGACATGCACAGGTATTGCTAGGAAGCTTGGATTTTTGATTGATGAAGACAATGAACACTGCAAGGAGGGTAAGTCCTTAGCAGAGGCATTACTGGCACCACTGAGGAATGAGAAGTTGTCCGTCATTAAAGAAAAGTACCTACCACTTCAAGGGGATCTGTGGCATAAATGGTGCAAGAAAAACAAGGAACTTACCCACTTACAGATTAAAGGAAACATAAGCATTGAACAACACAAAAGTAATATTGAACAGGATAAAAATAGCTTAAGAAAAATTCAGTATAGTAGAGCCTTCCCTCTGAACAATCTAATTAAAACATTTCTTATGAATCTGAAGTCAAACTCTGACGCAACGAAAATGTTTTTTCTCAAATGGATGGAAATGTTTTTACATGATCTTACATCAGATCAGCTTACTGTGCTTGATGAAACACAGCATATTAAGTGGTCAGAGATGCAAAAATTAAAACAAAAAGGGAAAAACATTGAGAGCTTCCGAAAGGAATTGGAGGGGCTATCTAATGAGCGCAATGCTTCTGCTTTTAGCCTTGAACACCTGTTAAGGGAAATAGGTCAAATTTATGAAGCTTTGGAGTCCCTCTCAAACAAAAATGATCTCAGGTTTTCTCTACCAGAAATTGCTGCAGATCTGATGATTTCTGGATATCCTGTTGAACTGATGGATGGGGATGCTTCACACGTACCCTTGAAGTGGATAAGCGCTGTTCTAGACAAAGTCATTGAGAAACTTGGTGACAAAAGAGTCTTTGTTCTTTCTGTTCTGGGCATTCAGAGCACAGGAAAGTCCACTTTGCTGAATGCCATGTTTGGACTCCAGTTTGCAGTGAGTGCAGGGAGATGCACTCGAGGAGCGTTCATGCAGCTGGTTAAAGTGAAGGAGGACCTGAGTCTACAGAAGAGCTTTGATTATGTTCTTGTAGTAGACACAGAAAGGCTTCGGACTTTAGAACTAGGTAAATCAACCCTTAATCATGACAGTGAGCTAGCTACATTTGTCATTGGTCTTGGTAACTTGACCCTGATCAATATATTTGGAGAGAACCCCTCTGATATGCAAGATGTTCTTCAAATTGCTGTTCAGGCATTTCTGAGAAAGAAGCATGTAAAGCTGTCACCCAGCTGCATGTTTGTGCACCAGAATGTTGGAGAAATCACTGCAGGAGAGAAAAACATGGAAGGAAGGAGACGACTGCTGGAGAAATTAGATGACATGACGTATACAGCTGCAAAACAGGAGGTGTGTGAAGTTACTTGCTTTAGTGATGTAATCAGATTTGATGTTAACACACACATTCATTACTTTGCTCATCTTTGGGAGGGCAATCCACCAATGGCACCTCCTAATCCAAGTTACAGTGAAAATGTTCAGAAACTGAAATGGGTTCTGCTCTCATCTGTGTCACAGCAAAATACATTAAAGATCTCAGAGTTTAAAACACGCATCCAAGATCTCTGGAGAGCCCTTCTAGCAGAAAACTTTGTTTTTAGCTTCAAGAATACCCCTGAGATTGCAGCATATAGGAAATTAGAGGAAAAATATGGAGAATGGACTTGGAAGCTGAGAAGTCATATGCTTGATATTGAGAACAAACTTAACAATCGAATTGAGAATGGCAAACTAGAAAGTGTGGAAAGAACATACCTTGAGTCTGAAATGCAGAAAGAATACAAAGCTGTCACACAGGAGATGGAATGTTATTTTTCTGAAGACAGAGATCGAGAGATACTGATTCAATGGAAAATAAAAATTGAACAGAAACTTGCCGATGTTAAACAAGAGATTATTGGAGAAACTAAAAGAAAATTTGATGAACTAGTTAGGCTGAGGAAAAGTTGCTGGGATTTAGATGAAAAGAAATCTAAATATGAAGATGAACTGCTGAAACGGAGCAAAGGGCTGGCATTGAGACTTAAAGCCAAAGATCTGGATGAAAAGAGACTAGAGAGGGAATTTCAAGCATTGTGGATTGATTGGGTCTATGAAGTGTCATCAGACATGCCCCCTGTTAAAAAGACTGATGTAATAATTGAGAAAGAGCAAATTCTCATTGAGCGTTTAGCAAATGAATCTGTTAATTTGAGAATGGAGAGAGGCTCAAATCAAAGCTTACGCTCTGCCTTGGATTTCTCAGAGTACATACTAATGAAGAAAGAACCTATTATTAAAAAACTGAATCCCTTTGCTGCACGCACCACAAAAGAAGAAGCGAACCAGCTTACCATAAAACTGACACAAGACATAATCCACAGTATTACTGAAAGCATTAAAGAGAAGGAGCGTGCCAGTGTTGATTACAGTCCAAGCTTCATACATGAAATAATAAATAACATAGTGAAGGAAATACAAGATTTTCAATCTAAGGAAAAAAGATTTGTATTTAATAATGATTACGAAACAGATTTATGTTTAATGTTATGTGATCAAGCAGCACAGAGTTTTCAAAAAATGCATGATGCATTCCAAAAAGCTAATGATCCACGTACTTACCTTACAAGTAAGAAAGAGGGATACTTCAGTATTTTCAGGACCTTCTGCAGGGGTGCGACATCCACCACTGTGTTGGCTGACTTTGTAGGTAACAAACTAAAAGAGGCAATCCGTCAGGCGGTGTATAAGAAGACTTCTAAAGACATAGCGGGAGAAATGAGGGCCGACAATCCTGCCTTCAACAGCAATAGATCTAATCTGGAAAACCACATTCTGGCATCACTGGCAGATGAGGACAACTTTGACAAGTTCATGAAATACATTCATTTTCCAAAACAGCATTTTGAAGAATTTATTAGCCAATCAGTTGACAGATATTGCTGGAGTGGGGAAAATCCCAGAATACTACAAGTCTTCAGAGAAAATCTTGACAGCTTCAACAGCAGTGTTTTCTGCACAATTTCTAAATCAACAAAAGTGGTTCAAGACAAAAATGGTGATGTTCCAATGTGGCTGGATGAGTTTTGCAGTGAACTCAAAGATGACCTACAGTTTGCAAGAAGTGACCTGAAAAGTGTTGAATATCAGGACATCAAGGACATCAATTTCCTTAAAGAAGCAATGGCTACAGTGCTGGAAAATGTTGTTGCAGACTTAAGGAAAGACTTTAGTATGAAATCTTCAACAAACAAGGAGGCATCTAGGACAAAAACACAAGAAATTCTGTTTAAACAACTCTGCGGATGTTGGGAGCAGTGCCCGTTTTGCAGCGCCATGTGCACAAACACAATCTCAGGTCATGATGGAGATCACAGTGTTACCTTCCATCGCCCTCAAGGAATATCTGGTGTTAAATGGCATAAAACTGACAATCTTATTACTGATATTTGCTCTAGCCTTGTAGGAAGTGACTGTAGATTGTTAGTGAGTGAAGACAACATAATTCCTTTCAAAAATTACAGAGAAGCTGGGCCCAGGCATGCAAAGTGGAACATCACACCAGACAGCTCATCACAACTGTATTGGAAATGGTTTGTGTGTCATTTCCAGACAAACTTGGAAGAAAAGTATTCAATGAAGTTTAATGGACTGGGTGAGATTCCAGATCAATGGAAGACCATTACAAAAACTGCAGCTATTGAAAGCTTACAATAATGGATGAGTTCAAAGCCAAAATAACGTGATTGAGCCGTGAACTGGAGGCACAAGACATCTTGTAAGGGAGCTTTTAAAATGACAAGTTGCAGTCTTATTACTGTTAGGTCCAGTTTACTACAACAAATATGTTACTGTAGAAGAAAAAACATTAGTTCAGTACATGACCTAATAAAAGAAATGGACGAAGCCTGTTTTAACATTAGTTTAGTTTGTGCAAAGCTTAAAGTAGAAATACTGGAATGTACCAGGGTATAGTTCAACTATAATATATGCTGCTTTTAATTTAGTGACGTTTTGTGTTTGTTGATCTGAGTTCAGTAGAATGAAAGATGCTAAGCTACATTTTAATTTAGTGACGTTTTGTGTTTGTTGATCTGAGTTCAGTAGAATGAAAGATGCTAAGCTACATTTTAATTTAGTGACGTTTTGTGTTTGTTGATCTGAGTTCAGTAGAATGAAAGATGCTAAGCTACATTTTAATTTAGTGACGTTTTGTGTTTGTTGATCTGAGTTCAGTAGAATGAAAGATGCTAAGCTACATTTTTACTGTAATTTCTGCTTGCCAATATAATTTAGTTATAATTAAATAAGCATTTCCTTAACCTAATCAGAAGAATGGTTGAGTTGACTATTTCTATAGTAGGTATCTCTTTTTTAACATTCAATTTTAGCTCAATACAATATATCTGCAGTGTTAAAGTGTGCATTTAATTGAAAGTGTAGCTAATACTATGCATGTACAGTTACAGTGTATGAACGCGTTTTCAAAGCACACACACACACACACACATATATGCTTGCTGCTTTACACATTTGTTTTTCAGGCACTCACTAAACACAGTAACAAATCAATCACTTTCTCGAGTAGAGTATTTGACTGGGGTTCTTCATTGAAATGTGATGAAACCTGGTAATTGTACAACATGCTGTGCCACTGTCAGTTTGATTCGTTTCTAACCAGCTGAGCTGATGACACACCGTTATTGAGTGTAGCAGAGATACTGGAATCCAAAGTCAACAATCAGAAATCATAGAGATACTGGAATCCAAAGCAACAATTGGAAATCGTAAGGGATGTTCTGGGATTTTCTTTGGTTAGCCGCTGGTCAGAAGCAAAGAATACATTGCACAATTAATGAAGTTTCAATAAAGAATTTGAGTTGGCTAAAAAAACATGTTACTCCAAATGATGAGTTTTTTAATAAACATTAAGGAGGAGGAAGCCTGTATGACTAGAAAGTTAAAGTAATGCATTATGCAGTGGCAAAGCAACATGGGGGATTCATGTTACTGTGCTGGGTTATTATTTACCATTAAGTTTGTCCTCTCTAATAAAAATAGCTGGTTTATGATCTTGTTTCTGAGGTGTGAACACAGTCTCTGGAGTAAATATCATACAAATAAGTATAAGAAATGTTTTGTATTCTCTTCTGCTCTCTCTCTTGTAACTGCATGCCGTAGTGACGTCATTGTTTATATGTTTGACAAGTACCATGACAGTGTAATGCATGTAATAATAACTCCTATGTACTCAGATTCCTTGAATAAAACCTTAGCAGCAATTAATTTACAATTATATTTGTGTTATGATTCTTGTGTTCCCATTCATTTCTATAGATTGAAGACACTGAGGAAGTTTTTTTTTTTTTCGTCAAAACATTTGTTATTAAGTTTACAGTTTATTTGACTTATTTCTAAATCCATGTATACGTGTGTTTAAAGCAATTATTATTATTATTATTATTATTATTATTATTATTATTATTATTATTAATAGTTCATTCAAAAGTGTTTTTCAACTCATTTTCATCTAATTGGTGTGTGTGTGTGTGTGTGTGTGTGTGTGTGGATGACTGATTAGCATAGTCAGTCCAATCCTCACCTCCACATTGCAGCGTATTTTAAGAACTCTCGACCTACTTGTCATCTCATCCACTATCTGCACCTTGCAGAAAGTCTATTTCAGATACTCTACACTCCATCTTGCAGCATGTCCCTTTTAAGGTATCTTGTCATTTTATCCACTACAGTGTCTCCACCTTGTAGCATCTATTCCCACTTCCACCTTACAGACACACCTGCCACTTCATAGCAGATCCTTGTTAAGGTCACAAGTCCTTCCCTTAGAAAAGTTAACAAAATGGTTTCTGTTGGTTGGGGGGGGGGTGTATCTGACATATATGTGAAGATGAGTATGAGCCATGTTATATGCATAATTGCTTGCTCAGAATCTATATGGAGATTCAGAATCGGTGAGTGGTTTATGTGTGAAGGTGGTAATACAATCCTTTGGCCACTTGGTGTCACTGTAGCTTATTCACTGCAGACCACTGACACATTTGCCTGAGTCAAAGTGAAAATAACAAAGCCTGGAAAACAATAAGATCAACAGCAATGTAATAAGGGGCTTGTGAACTCAGTGCTCATGATGAACAATGAAAGGTGAGTGCCATTTGGAAATGAAGGAGAAATAGAGGGTAGGAAACACTTCTTCACACAGAGAGTGGTGAATGAAGTATGGGGTAACCTGCAGAATCCCTTGTGATTTTATGCAGGTAACAGTTCAAGAATATTGATAAGGGATTTTCTCTCAAGGGTTGAGTGAATGCCCTAAAGGCATTATTGAATGGCTTCCATAGGAAGAGTCCAATTGCTCATAAACTCTTTGAATCTGGACCCATATTTAAAGAGAGGGATCTTTAAGGAAAGTATTGAAAACCCCCATTAGGATCCCATTATAACCCAAGTGTATTACCCCATGAACAAACCCTCTTTGAATCCTTAGCAGACCACGTTATTGTGAACATACACACTTAAAATGAATATACGATACTGGCCCTGATGCAGTCCTGTAGTGTCTGTACTGATATGATATCATGGTAATGTAGTGACACACATTACCAGCAGTGTGTATTATACCAGGGCTAGGCAACTCCGCTGCAGGAGGACCACGTGTATCAGGTGTGATTAAATAGTTACTGTGCTATGGGTCCTGGATGCAGGTTTAACCGGTTCAACTGAACAATTACGAAGTGTATAGTTCACATACTGTGGTCCCATTCTATCAGACTAATCCCATTGCAGCTGCCCTATAATAATAATAATCTTTATTTTTAATATATTGCCTTTACAATAAAAATGGACACAAAGTGTTTCACATGGCCTCATCACATGTAAAAACCCAATCAGTACAGAAATATCGCACTGCCATTGTAGTGTCACTGACTGACTGCAGTGCAGTTGAAGATGACTTGGTAAATAAAGACAAATAGGATACTGTGACAGAAATACAATGAGTTTTGGTTGTAAATCTTCCTCCCAACCTGTGAGGGCGCTAAGCAGCGAAAGTAGAGTTCTTTGGACGGGCTGGCCTGACAGTTCTTTCCCCGGGCCAGGAAGTCGGTCAGTCTGGAAGAAGGCGAGACTGTTGCAGGAACGTATTGACCCGGAAGGGAAACGACATAGGAGCTGCAGATAGTAGAGACAGCTGCACTCATTTACCAAGGGGTCATGAGTGATAGCATAAAAAGGGGCCGGAGAATCGCAATCTACTCCTTCGCTTTGCTTACGGAAACATAACCCAGGAGGACCCGTGCAGCATTTTATAAAATATCGTGAGTGTTTGTTTGTCTTGTTTATAATTGTCACTTGTGTTTTATAGACAGCTAACACGTTCCGGAGCTGTCGCTAAGGGCCAACATAAAAACCCAGAACATTAAACTGTATCACCCACCACGAGCACTACAGCACGCACCCAGGACTGGTGACCGTGTGTGTGTATTGTGGGAGGTATACCTGTGTTTATTGTTTGGGACTGCAACCTGTTATTATTTAACCCCGTGCATTACACACTGCTGTGTATTGAAGGGATCATTGTTTTGGCCACCAGACCTGGAGTATAAAAATAAAATACCCCTTTTCCATACCGGATTACAATCTCTGTCTGTGTTATTCCTGCACTGCATCACCTCTGCACCTGTTCACAATCAACCACTTTGCCACAGATACACATTAGACCATTAAGATTTAATAGAAAGCCTTCTCAGGGGAGACAGGTTTGCGTGAAGTTTTATTCAGCAGGTAGAGGTAGATGTTCATTTGAATTTGAAGGCGACAATATGTTCATTGGGCAGTTTAATCTCAAAGCAGTCGCCCAAGACCTTCACTGTCAACTGTAGAAAGCCACAAGCAGGATTTCATATTGAAGTTATGACACAGAGATTTAAGATTTGAATTTTACAAGATGTGTTTAATTCCACACATACACAGTAAGAGGAAATCAGGACACATTTTACTATTATTTTAATAAAATGAAACTTTTACTAAAAAGATCCTGCTTAGAAAGTATCTTGGTTTATAACAGCTGCCCATCACTAATGAAAGGGTCTGCCAGGTGAGGTTAATAACACTGTGTTGGTTTCTATTCATTTTCAATGTGTTTCTCTCAAGCTGAAAGGACCAGCGGCTCTGCTCCTAGGCGGTAGACCACACGGGACACAGCAAAGGCAACGTAAAGCGCTTCCTGTATACTTTGTTCTGTAACACTTCAAGTGTCATCAAACTGCATCGTAACAATGTAGTGCAGTGCTGGGGCTTCACTAGCAAAGCCAAATTCAGCCAGGGGAAAAAATAATAATAATATAGGTGTGTTAGAGACAAAGAACTACAGTACATAGGAAAAGTTTGGGAATGAGAAAAGGCTGTTCACCCCATCAAGTCTTGTCCCTTGTTAACACACCATTCTCCCCAACTGGGGGAGCTCATTTAAAAACACAGAATCTAGTCTTTTTTCCTAAATGTTCCCAGTGTTTTAGATCCTACTAAACAGGATTTAAGATACTTGTGATTATTCAGCTGGTTTTTAGATTTAAAGTAATTTAAACAAAAGACAAACTGATAAAACCTGCCCCGTTCTTCTAAAACTCTCTTCTCAGTGCCTTCGCTTCAGCTGGTTGTAGATGAAATCCTTCCATACCCTGTCAAGCACTTCTGTTCCTTATTGCTCTCAAAAGTGCAGTTTAGAAAGAACGTCACATATCTCCTACAACACTAAGATCAATATTTCAGAAACCGTACAGGCTACCATATCTGCTCTTGACTGAAGTTGCTGGGTAATATCTAGATCATTCACTTGTAATATATAGATCACTCTAAAGCCCCTTTCACACTGGCACTTCTACCCCAGTCACAATCACACGTAGTGTGAAGCCACGTACCTGGGTCGTACCCGGGTTAATATAGAAAGTGTCACATGACAAGTGTTCGTGTGGTGTTTTAGCTTGCTGAAATCATCTTTAGAAACTTTATTTTTATTTTTGATGGCGCACATTGTAAGTGATATTCTGGAAGACGAGACTCCCTTTTCAAAGCGCGTAGAAACAAGCAATCAGCAGCGACAGCGCTTCCCGGCAACTAGAATCTTAATGGTTCATATTGATATAGCGCGGATATTAAAAACAACGCATCCAATTCTCTGCATGCTGCCACATCAGACCTTCCCACAGCGAGGTGTGAAAGATTAAACACAAAGAAAATATCAATGAAAGAATTTAAAATCAGTCAAATATAAATGTAGCCCACAAACAACAAACACTTCAGTTCTTGTTCTGTCCCTGTATATTTAGAGATTCACAAACCCCATAAAACACGTATTTGTCTGCTGATTGCTCTCATTCAAAATGGTACGTCAATTTGGAGATGAGATTAAAAACGATTACATCTGGAAAATAATTAAGGAGGATCAAAATAATTAATTAATCAATAAAACAATGTTTCTTCAAAATTAGCATACAGAAATACATTACGGGTTACAGTTATGGTTTGGATGAATGAGAATAATACTACCTAAAAAAATGTGTGTTAGTGTGTGTGTGTGTGTGTGAGTGTGTGTGTGTGTGTGTGTGTGTGTGTGAGTGTGTGTGAGTGTGTGTGTGTGTGTGTTTGAAACGATCCATATAATTATTTATTATATTTACTGTTCAGTTCCTTAGTTGTGAAATGATCACGTGATAGGGGTGTAAGGATTAGTGAAATGCACTTGAGCTGCATGATGACATATTTAAGAGATGCGCACGCAATCGCACAGCGAGGGAGGTGCAGTGGAGCGAATGTTACAGGAGACTCTGCGCTGCACACATACCCTCTTAGGATGGGACCAGCAAGTTAAAATGGTTATAAGGTTTTATTCGAAAATGTGAAAGTTTTTGGTTTGATTTTCCTTCTAAAATCTTTAAGAGTTTTAGTGGTATAGATTATTTATTAAGATGTGATTTTGAGATTTCTAAACTGCCCATTAAATTATCTGCATTTCATCAGCAAGTCCTCCGTTATTGGAAACTAATACATAAACACATAACTTCACTGCGCATACTACTCCAATCTGGAACAATACATGTATCCTAATCAAGAGAAAATCCTTCTTTTACAGTGAATGGGTGGAGAAAGGTGTCTGGTCTATTCAACATTTAATGGATGATCATGGAAATATTCTATTGTATAACGATTTCATTCAAAAATAGGATCTTGTTTGCACCAATAGACAATATTCTACAGTGGTTAAAGCAATTCCACAAGCAGTGATTATTTTAGTTAAAGGGATGTTGACTTATTCTGCTGCAGTAGCACACATGTTTTCATTAGTTATAGATGGATGTAATTTCCGAGATAAAAAATGTAAAAACACATTCTTAAGAACTACTCTTTACTGCAGAGTGTTTCCCTTCGCCTTTGAAAAGGAAATGCATGTTACAAGACTTCACTAGATGTTCTATAGTCACAATAAGAACCAGATCCCTTTCTGTACCTTCATCACCTAAAGATAAAGAAGATCATCTCAAAACAGTGAATGACATTTACCCCTGGAGTGATTTCTGAAGACGGAGATTTAACTTTGACTTCAACCATTGTGTGTTTTGTAACTCAGATATTGAAACGGCAGGCAGAACATCTTTCTTTTCACATGTCAACCTACTGAAACCTTTTGGGATGCATTTCAGGACTGGATCACAAGTAATGATCTATTCATACCCACTTTAACGTTTAATAATATCAGGTTTGGGTTTCTAATGGAGGACAGGAAAGCTGAATGCATGTATAATAACTTGATCATTATAGCAACATATTTCATTCACAAAAGTCGTTTTTTTAAACTACCCCCCTGTTTATTGTTTTCTTAAACGAGATAAAGTTATATAAACAATCTTTGAAATTGGCTGCATCCAAACAAGCCCTTGATCTTTACAATGATCTCTATAATTTGACTCCTGAATAGACCACCCTGTGTATTTGTGTTTTTTTTGTTATTTTATTCATTTTAATTGTACAAGTTTGCTCAGTCTGTTTATTGAAAGAAATATTTCTTTCTATATGTGAATTATGCCTGTTTGTTATTTGAAAATGTCTGAATAATAAATAATATATATATATATATATATATATATATATATATATATATATATATATATATATATATATATATATATATATATATATATATATATAAATCTGATACTGTAATGCAAACGCCGTAAAAACAAAAGAAACAAACAAACAAAAATGTCGAGATCAGCCAATAGCTGTCGGCTTTACGAAGCACTGGGGCGGACCTCGGAATATATAAAGCACGATAGGACAATGATTTCACAAGTGGGCGGAGTTAGTAAACAGTGACGCATTTCTGGAGCCCGTAGAGCTCTTTCACAGCGCGCTCGCAATGCTTTTAACGTGTTCACGCTCGCCCTGGCAAAATGTTTCTTGACATAATCAAGCATTAATTCGCATAAATAACAGCCAGTCACTTTACATGAACTCTCTTTATATTAACGATATTCTGTATTGTTAATAAGAAAAACACCGGTATATCCTGGCGCTGCAGCACAGCATCTCCGCAATGTATTCAGTACTGAGTGGGCTCCAGAAATGGCGCCTGTAATTGAGCACCGAACTGCATCACGGGATTGACTGTCCTATCCTGCTTTATACAGTCCGAGGTGAGGACACAGAAAGTCTGACAGAGAGTTTATTGCAGTTTAACGAAGTTACGTAAAACACAGTCCCTCTGCAGCTCCCACTCAGCACAGGTAGAAATATTATGTTCATGTGAGTCCGCATTACAGTGTAAATGAAACGGATGTGTCGCGGGACAGACCCGGACTAGGCTTTACATTCATAATACACGGGTTTTAAAAGTGACGTTTGGCACAGATTGAAATATAGAAACATTACATTTTACTGGAAATTACAAATCTGTGCTTCCCGCGTTAATGATCGCGTTGCTATAGGTTTTGTGAATGGAGACACTTCTGCTGAGTATATCGGGGTGCTCTGTGCTCCCCTCGTTAATGATCGCGTTGCTATAGGTTTTGTGAATGGAGGCTGTTCTGCTGTGAGTATATCGGGGTGCTCTGTGCTTCCCTCGTTAATGATCGCGTTGCTATAGGTTTTGTGAATGGAGGCTGTTCTGCTGTGAGTATATCGGGGTGCTCTGTGCTCCCCTCGTTAATGATCGCGTTGCTATAGGTTTTGTGAATGGAGGCTGTTCTGCTGTGAGTATATCGGGGTGCTCTGTGCTCCCCTCGTTAATGATTTCAGTTGTGCTGCACAGTCGAAACACAGCTGTCTGCGGAACGAGTGATTTCGGAGATACAGACACGGAGATGACTTCAAGGAGGAGGAAACAAAGATGTCTCCACAGCTGCATGGGAACCTCAGCATTTCCCCGGTTCATTATTAATAGCGAGCTGTCAAGACTTGTCAGCGGGTCGAGCGAGGTGAGATAAAGACACACACAGGATTATTTAAAGTCGTTCGTGACTCGCATGACTCTGAACAGGTCTGTGTTTTTCTCTCGTCATGAACCAGCTGCTGCCCAACCCAAGGAACTGCTTTGAAGACATTTACTTCCTGTTTCATGTGACCCGCAGTTCGCTTCAGCTACAGTGAAGAGGAGCGCTTGTGGCGAATGGAAGTTATTCTTCGTATTGTTGAGGATAGTGGTTAATAAAACTGCATAAGAAGAAGAAGAAGAAGAAGAAGAAGAAGAAGAAAAAGAATAATTACACACATAAATATAATACTAATAATCCCAGGTGAAAGTCAGCCAGTACGGCCCATCTTGCTCGTTTGGTTGTTAGTAGCTTATTGATCCCAGAATCTCATCAAGCAGCTTCTTGAAGGATCCCAGGGTGTCAGCTTCAACAACATTACTGGGGAGTTGGTTCCAGACCCTCACAATTCTCTGTGTAAAAAAGTGCCTCCTATTTTCTGTTCTGAATGCCCCTTTATCTAATCTCCATTTGCGACCCCTGGTCCTTGTTTCTTTACTGTACAATACTGTTATTTTGGTACTGCGTCAGTGACTTGGAGAAAAAGAACGTCTTATTTAGTTTTTCAGGGCAAATCGGGTAACCCTAACGACATGAACAGTGCGAGAAACTCAAGCTCGAATATAAATTTGGTCAGACACCAAAATCCAAGCAGAACAACTGGACAAAACATACAAAAAGATCATCGTTTTTTTTCCTATTAGGTGCTGTTGTAACTGTTAATATTAACCTGTATATTTAAAGTTCAAAATTAATAATTCAAAATGAAACATAATCTTAATTGATACAAAACTGTTTAAAATACAATGCTCCCATGGCACTCCATTAGCAACACAGACGTTTCCAAAAACGAGCCCAGCATTTGAGTAACTGTGATAACAAGAAGCGGTCGGGATGATTTCAAACAGCATGAAAAGATAAGGGGCCGGTCTAAAGAAAAAGAAAGAAAAATGACATTTGAAGCGCTGTACTCTTTAACAACAGACTTGTTTTAATTGTGTTGCAGAGGAGAAACACAGCTAACTGAGGAACGAGTGATTCAGTAGAGAGAGGCATGGACCCGACTCCAAGGAGAAGAAGAAGGAGTAAAGAGAATGACCCTCCTGATATGTCACAAGAGCCTGCCAGGTACTGAAAGTCTTTTCTTATTAGTTCACGGTGCGGCGGCATGCTGAATAATACCTTTACTAAGAAGCTGTTCAGGAATCCAAATCACTGAGCTGAGTCTCAAGCCCAGGGTTAGAGTCCAGACCTCTCTGTGGTTTACAATACTTCCCTATGCTTTACCAGACCTCTCTGTGCTTTACAATGCTTCCCTATGCTTTACCAGACCTCTCTGTGCTTTACAATGCTTCCCTATGCTTTACCAGACCTCTTTCTCTCTCATTCCCCTCTTTCTCATTTGAAAAACCATGTTAATGAGTATTAAGAAATGAGAAAAAGTCAGTCTATCACGTTAATTTTTTTTTATTAAATCACATTACTAAAATCTGAAATATTAAACATTTTATGGAAATCAAAAAACAAACACACACACAATAAAGCAAACTTAAGTTCACTTTTTTAAAAACTGTTACAGCACTGACTATTGGATGCCATTTTCTAAAATATATATAAAACATAACAATTCTTTTAAAATAAATTAAATACAGTTACTTCGTATGAAATCCATTCGTTGCTAAAAACAAATAATTCACCTCGTTTCGCTCTGCAGGTGGCGCCGTTTTACCCCCTAACTTTCATCCAAAGTTGTGTCAGATTGAACATTCCCTTCACCCGAGGAGTGGAGAGGACAGACAGGGAGTTCAATACAAAGGGTTTCTTACAACACAAAACAGTCTAGTTCAGCTGGCAGATTGTTACAGAGGAATCATAACAATGAAGCCCAAACCCAGGATAGAGCGGCTCAGTGAATGTGGTTTGGAATCTGTGCAGGAGGGTCATTGTGTCAGAGACGCCATAAAAGGACAGCGTGCCGGCATTAAAGTCCAGATACACTCCTATTCTGGGGGAGCGGGGGGCAGTTATTTCAGTTTGATTGATATTGTGCCGGGCAGTGTAACTGGAGTCAGAGCAGTCCAAACTCCAGGACTTGTCATTGAATCCAAGGAGGCAGGAACGATCCCCTCCTTTCCTGCTGATTCCTTTATATGTGACTCCTATAGAAGCCCCTCTCCCACTCCACTCAATCTCCCAGTAACAGCGAGTCCCAGACAAACCCTCTCTGCAAAGCACTTGGGCATAGCTGTCAAATCTCTCTGAGTGATCAGGATATCTCTGGGTCTCTCTCCTCCGTGTCACCTTTCTGTTCCCTTCAGACAGACAGTTTCCATGCGCTGTGTTGGGGTCCAGTGTGAGCTGACAGGAATCTGATTGAAGAGAAGAGGACGGGTAGAGGAGAGACGGTTAGAAAAGTCAAATCACTGAGAAAATCAACAGTCATTGTCTGCTGCATCCTCACATCCTGTTTATGGAAGGTGTGTGTGTTGTTTTAATTATTTTTTTTAATACATTTTGACCACTTTTTTAAACTTTTAAATTGCATTTTCTGCCTCAAGATGGCTTCCCGTGGACTGGCATGGACCTCTCAGAACTACATTTCCCATCATCCTCCTGTTCACTGGTAATTCCATCTCAATTACATATGTGAGCAGGAGGATGATGGGAAATGTAGTTCTGAGAGGCCCATGCAGTTACATGTGAAGCTATCTATAAGTATAAAAAAGTGGTCAAAATGTAAAAAAAAATAAAAATAATTTAAACAATACACACACCTCACGTAAAAAGCTGTAGCAACACATGGGAACAAGCAACACAATAAAATACAAAGGACCTTATGAACCCTTTAAACCCTCTTGCTGTTTGATTGTTTTGTTCATAATAATTCCTCGATCTTATCAAACTTCTTCAATTGGAACCAATCAAATGCAGCTCTGCATATAATTACAGTTCACTTAATGTTCCTACAGGGTATGTGTTGCCATTTTACCCACTCAGACCCCTTGCTTACTAAATATCTTCAATAGAATATCATCCACTCTTCAAATATCTGTCTAATATTTTAATGAGCAATCCATCCCACAAGTGCAGTGATACTGCAATATACATTTACTACCAGCACAGGATGACTGGGAGGGATAGCTGTTCATTTTACCCCACAACTGGTTTCACATGCATTGTACATGTATTAAAAGATGGGATGATTATCTATTCAGGGATACCAAGATATTTAGGGAGAGAAAGGTCTGAGTGGAAAAACAGGCAACAAATGCCCCTCCCCCAGTCATTCTGCATGTATTCATCTGAACTAATACTTGTTGGAGAGGAGTGTAGATTAATGGCTTCACAATTACTAATAATTAATAATAATTGCTGCCCTCAAGCTCCACTCCTCCCTGTTCTGTAGTGTTAGCTCTTCTCTCAATGGAGTGACACATCTTTCAATCAAATGTTTCAGTGAAAACAGACTTACATTTTAAAAACTCAGCTCTGTTCCTTGGCTCTGGAGCCTGCAGACTGTAAACTGCAACTTCATTCACTGGGCAGAAAAAAAGAGAGAGAAATAGAATTGAAACATGTGGATTAATACACAACACACACAAGACTCCAAACAGCAATCTGAAAAGAAACAAGGCTTATTCACGGAATTTCAGGATGTAAAAATCCGTACTTCAAGATGTTCATGATTACAATGAATATGTATTCCTTCTGTATCGGTGCAGCAGCCAAAGTCAATGTGAACACGTCTGCCACTGCACTGGAGTCTTGTGTTCCTTCCTCTCCATCACATATCTTTGCCCAAAAGTATGGTGTCCATATTAGGACACCCTTGTGCATCAAACATACAACAGTCATTGTCTGCTCCATCCTCACATCACTTCCTCCTCTCTGCTTCATCAGTCCGTTCCATCCTCCATTCTCCCTCCTACCACCTCCCTGCTCCCTCCTGCATGCACCCTTCTCCCTCCAGTCTGCTTCATCACTCCCTGCTCCATCTTCCCTGCTCCCTTCTCCCTCCTCCATGCTCCCTGCTCCCTCCTCCATGTTGCCTCCTCCCACTTACATGCTCCCTCCTCCCTGCTGTCTCCTTCCTGTCTCCTCCCTGCTCCAACCTTCATGCTCCCCTCCATGCTCCCTGCTCACTTCTCCCTACTCCCTTCATGCTCCCTCCCCCATGCTCCCTGCTCTACCCTCCCTGCTCCCTCCTCCATACTCCCTGCTCCCTCCTCCATGCTGCCTCCTCACTCCTTCCTCCTCCTCCCTGCTGCCTCCCTCCCTCCTCCCTGCTGCAATATTCACATAGCCAACAACCTGCAAGAGGTCTTTATTAATGTCTTGCAAGTCCTGTCCCTCCTCAAGCCAGGGTCTATTTTAGAAATCTCTACCAAAGGAAACTATTTCACACCAACCTGTTGTGGTTATTTTGACTAATTCCCCCTTGCAGAAGTCCTCAATATGGTCTTTAAGTTCAGATACAGCTTTCCTCACAGCCCCAAAAGAGATGTCTGTATTGACAGTAACGCTGGGTAAGTCTCCAGCATCAGGAGGGGCACAGAGAGACTGGAAATTCTACAACAGGAAAGTGGAGAAAAGGAGTTTTCAGTGAAACAGAATGGGGTCCAAAACATTCCTGGGGAAAAGCAAGGATTCATTCAATTGGAGAAGTCTGTCTGAAACTGTCCCAGTTATGGACTTGAGATTTTCTAATAAGCAGTGATGTTACCTGTAGAAAATGGATGTGATCCTCTGTCTCTGAAAGCTGTTTCAGCTCAGCGTTTCTCCTCCTTAGCTCAGCAATCTCCTGCTCCAGTTTCTTCATGCGTCCTTCAGCCTCATTCACTGCAGCCTTCTCGTTAGCTCCAATCAGCTCAATAACCTCAGTGTGGATCTTCTCAATGGATCGGATCAGCTCAGTAAAGATCTTCTCACTTTCCTTTATTTCTATGCATGCAGATCTCTGAGTGAAAGAACACAGTTGAGGAGACATGGTTAGTATTGATATCAAAAACATAGTAAACTTCTGTAAATGTGTTCTAGTCAATCTGTTATTATTATTATTATTATTATTATTATTATTATTATTATTATTATTATTATTATTATTATTATTATTATTATTATTAATAATAATAATAATAATAATAATAATAATAATAATAACCCTGTCTTGTCAATACCCACTTTCAGTGACTCCACAGCCTGTTTCAGCTCCTCAGTTTCTTTCAGTCTCTCCTGGATTCTCTGTTGTATTTCTGTCTGTGTCTCTCCCAGCTGCTTCTGTGTAGAAACACAGTGACACAGTGACATTTCTGATGGAGCATTGAGTGATATCCTGTCACACCCATCACAGGCCTGTTTAAGCATGCTATTGAAACTGACAGAATCATTTATTTCAAATATATTTTCTATTTTTTTGTCCCCTTACATCTTTACAATGTGTGCAATAATTCTGAGTCAAATATATTTTGACTTCAGTTCTAGTTGCACGCCATAGACATCTGTAGCACAGGCTAGATCAGGCAACATGTGTGTATAGTAGTAAGATACAACACCACCTAGTGCACAGCTGCCTGCAATACAAAAGGACACTTGATCCACAGTAGCTGTCCACTAGATGGTACTGTTTCATACTAGTAACAGTGAATGATGGCTGATCTAGCATGTGTTACATGTTTGTTTTGTCAAGCACCTAGGAGACTGAAGCAGCTTTCTCTTTAATGGATATTTAGGGCTTCTGATTTCTGTTTTTAAATCGATAAACACAGATAAAACAGCACTGAAACAAAACAATGAAATCAGTGTAAAAAATGCCTAAATACACAAAATCCCCAGAAGAATGAGCCCGTGAGCAGAAGGACTTCACTGTGGAAGAGAGCAAAGGAAAGAGGGGACTAGTAGGGTGAGCAAAAGAAATTGTAGATTTCAGCAAACAAAATCCCAAATAGATTACAGTATTACAAGTAAAAATGTTTTTAACGCACCAAATTCAGCTACTGTTTCTGCCTAGCAGCCATCTTGAATTTGAGTTACACGCTCCACTGACTTTGAGCCTTCATAATTTAAAAAATAAAATATGTCTACAAAAAGATGAACAATTTACCAATAAAAAATCATTCTTCTCAGCTAGATTGTGGTTATAAATTGAAAGATCAAACGTTATAAGAGTACAAGCAATCCTCCCAAAAACACACCCCTCACTGTGGGCAGACTGGCAAGAACGGCATGGCACGGGCACAGCAGCTCTGCCAGTGCAGATAGATGCGTATGTGTCACTTTTAAAGGCACGGGTACAGCAGCTCTCCCAGTGCAGATAGATGCGTATGTGTCACTTTTAAAGGCACAGGCACAGCAGCTCTGCCAGTGCAGATAGATGCGTATGTGTCACTTTGAAAGGCACGGGCACAGCAGCTCTGCCAGTGCAGATAGATGCGTATGTGTCACTTTTAAAGGCACGGGCACAGCAGCTCTGCCAGGGCAGATAGATGCGTATGTGTCACTTTTAAAGGCACGGGCACAGCAGCTCTGCCAGTGCAGATAGATGCGTATGTGTCACTTTTAAAGGCACAGGCACAGCAGCTCTGCCAGGGCAGATAAATGCGTATGTGTCACTTTTAAAGGCACAGGCACAGCAGCTCTGCCAGTGCAGATAGATGCGTATGTGTCACTTTGAAAGGCACGGGCACAGCAGCTCTGCCAGTGCAGATAGATGCGTATGTGTCACTTTTAAAGGCACGGGCACAGCAGCTCTGCCAGGGCAGATAGATGCGTATGTGTCACTTTTAAAGGCACGGGCACAGCAGCTCTGCCAGTGCAGATAGATGCGTATGTGTCACTTTTAAAGGCACGGGCACAGCAGCTCTGCCAGGGCAGATAGATGCGTATGTGTCACTTTTAAAGGCACAGGTTTTGTTTACTGTATATCAAAACACAATTATTAAAGTCTTGTTTAAAATGTGATGTATTAGTTTATTAAGAAGATATTATGATCCCTGTGCTGCAATCATTGTTACAATATATTAAAGAGGTCCTGCATCATAGAGGCAGCACTGGGTGAAGCTCGCTCCGTCCTCCGGCTGTAGCACCAATTTTCCAAGCAAGGATCATATTTCCACCACATCACTACAAACACAAGCATGGCTGGCTCTTGGTTTAATGAAATTAATAAACACCGAAAAACAGAAGCCCTGTGTATATTGAATATCATATTAATCTTGTATATCGTATATCATATTAATCTTGTATATTGAGTATCATATTAATCTTGTATATTGTATATCATATTAATCTTGTATATTGTATATCATATTAATCTTGTATATTGAATATCATATTAATCTTGTTTTTAATTTTTTATAATTTTTTTTTTAATTAGGTGCTTGACTTTGCTAGGAATGTCATTTTTAAACAGTGTTACCAATAAAACTATAATATATTGAACAATGGAACTGATCTATGATTTTATTAAGTTGCAAGATACATATAAAAACACTAGGAATATAAATCATGCTAATTTTACACTACACATTCCAATGCACCACAAAACAGCTGAACAAATCCTTCTTACCCTTTGAGGCAGGGCTGAGGCCCTGCACGTGTACATAGTGTGTTTTTGTTTGAGTGTAAATAATATTTTGGATAATCAAGTTTGTGCTAGATATGGCAGGGCATATTTAAATTGATCGCTAGCACTGGAAGGAATAGGGAACAAGTTTAGGGGATTTTAATCCCACCCAAGTCTAGTGAGGAGGTGTCAGGGAGACTGTTCCTGGAGCGGGACCTCCTTTCTTGTTTGGTCAACTTTTATTTTCTAGTTGTTTTCGAGCAGTGTTTTGTTTTGAATGTTTTGTGTTTTTTATATCATAGAAAACCTCCTGTGTCTCTCCTGTCAATCAGCGATAGCCACACCCATAACAACACCCCTGTTACACCCTGAAATACATTGTAGCACATCATAGTTTAGATAGAGCAATTAAAAAACTAGGGCTCTTTAAATAGCTCTTAATATACAATTAAAATCTGATCTGATGTGAAACTGTGTAACCTGGGAATTCTTATCTTCTAGGATAGCTACAAGGAAATGGTTCAAACCCTTACCTGTTTCCCAGTCCCAGCTGAGACTATATCATGACCCTTGTGTTCCTCGTCTGCACACAGCCAACAAATACACGTCTGATCTGTTCTGCAGAATCCCTCCAAAACCTTCTGGTGTTCAGCACAAAGCTTCTGCTCCAGATCTCCAATTGCATTGACCAGCTTGTGCCTCTTGAAAGCAGCCCCCTCATAGTGTGGCTTGACGTGTGTTTCACAGTAAGAGGCCAGGCACGTCAAACAGGATTTCACAGCTTTGAACTTTCTCCCAGTGCAGACATCACACGGCACATCTCCAGGTCCAGCATAACTTTGAGCAGGAGGAGGATTGAGTCCTGTCTTCTTTAATTCCTCCACAAGTTCGGCCAGCATGGTGTTTCTGCACAGATCAGGCCTTGGGGTAAAAGTCTTTCTGCACTGGGGGCAGCTGTAGACACCTGTATGGTCAGTCTGATCCCAGTAGTTCTTAATACACCCCATACAGTAACTGTGACCACATGGAATAGCGACTGGGTCCTTCAATAGCTCAAGACACACTGGACAGTTCAAGTGCTCCTCTGACCACAAGTTTGAAGCCATTCTTGCTCCAGTGAGGCAGAGACTGACGATTTCACAAGAAATGAAACTTCACTGTGCTGATTTCCTGGAGTTGTGTAAAGCTCTAAGTCGGGGTTTGGGACTGAGTCAATGTTTAGACAAGCAGGCTGAGCAGAGACTGTTGAATCAGTGAGAGGGGCGGGGAGGAGAGAGTTGGAGGGGAGTTTCAACAGAAAGATAGCCAAGCAGACAGATCAAAGGTTATCCACATATCTGCATGCATAGACAGTTTGTTTGCTTGTTAATATTTATGACTGCCTGTTTTATCAGTTTATTATAAGTTCAGTCATTCATGTGTTGGTCAGAGTCCATTGCAGAGATACTGGAGACTGTCACCTTGGCAACCAGCACAGGGCCCCTCCCTGTGGTGGAATGGCATCCAGCAGATGTTCCTGTTCCACTGCTAACATGGAGCCCCCCTCCCTGCTCTCAGTGTGTGTTTAAACAGGAGCAGTGAGTAATGTGGGAGGAGAGGATATGAACTCATGTTACCACTTAGAAAAGATACATATTGAAATGAGTTTTAGACCTGTGTTTTATTACTTTTGTATTTCCGTTTAAGGATAATAATCACTGTGACCTATTAGAATGTACAGTCATTATGAAAAATAAAACATTCGCCATTCAAATATTCTAGCAGGGCTTTGAGAGTGAACAGAGCAAATGTTCATGGCATCAGAGCCTCAGCTCTGCTTCTCTTATGTCATGAAGACTGATTCTCACTTAACTGAAAGAAGGCTTTGCACTCGAAACCCAGTGAAACAGAGAATATCACATGAAAAAGACAATAGGTTTTGAAACACATCAGAAATGCCATTCTATTTCTGATTGATAGTTAATCGTTATCCAGTGTTATAGAGACATCACATGTATTATTTCTATAGTAATAGAATATTATTGATATCATGATGAGACACATGTTTGCCACAGCAGGTGAAAAACAGAATAAATGAAAGGGCAGCGAGCCAGGAAGGAGGGGTTAACTTGCAGAAGAAACTATTAATATTGCTTAAGCCTTGGTTAAATGATGTATATATCTATGCTCTAAAGAAAAGCTACCGTAGATTTGAAAACGAGATTTTAGGCTCAGGTGTAGGGATGTGCTGTGCGTTTTCGGATTTCAATTTGACTCTATTTCGATGTTAGATTCTTGTAATTTCTTCACATTTTCTTAGAAAAAAATGTAAGCATAATTTATTTTAAGAAGAAGAACGATGTTGAGAAAGAGCAGCACGCTATCTTGTTGTAAATCTCGTGTTTGTCATTCATGACGCTATTTGGGACAGAGAATGTTCAATGCTGACACAACTTTGCCTCCCCCAGAATTGTTCTGAAATGACGCTCCTGTTATCCAGTAATGAGTTGAGCTGTGTGTGAATCTGTTCCTTATCCAGTAATGAGTTGAGCTATGTGTAAATCTGTTCCTTATCCAGTAATGAGTTGAGCTGTGTGTAAATCTGTTCCTTATCCAGTAATGAGTTGAGCTGTGTGTAAATCTGTGCCTTATCCAGTAATGAGTTGAGCTGTGTGTAAATCTGTTCCTTATCCAGTAATGAGTTGAGCTGTGTGTGAATCTGTTCCTTATCCAGTAATGAGTTGAGCTGTGTGTAAATCTGTTCCTTATCCAGTAATGAGTTAGCTGTGTGTAAATCTGTTCCTTATCCAGTAATGAGTTGAGCTGTGTGTAAATCTGTTCCTTATCCAGTAATGAGTTGAGCTGTGTGTAAATCTGTTCCTTATCCAGTAATGAGTTGAGCTGTGTGTAAATCTGTTCCTTATCCAGTAATGAGTTGAGCTGTGTGTGAATCTGTTCCTTATCCAGGAATGAGTTGAGCTGTGTGTAAATCTGTTCCTTATCCAGTAATGAGTTGAGCTGTGTGTAAATCTGCTCCTTATCCAGTAATGAGTTGAGCTGTGTGTAAATCTGTTCCTTATCCAGTAATGAGTTGAGCTGTGTGTAAATCTGTTCCTTATCCAGTAATGAGTTGAGCTGTGTGTAAATCTGTTCCTTATCCAGTAATGAGTTGAGCTGTGTGTAAATCTGTTCCTTATCCAGTAATGAGTTGAGCTGTGTGTGAATCTGTGCCTTATCCAGTAATGAGTTGAGCTGTGTGTAAATCTGTTCCTTATCCAGTAATGAGTTGAGCTGTGTGTAAATCTGTTCCTTATCCTGTAATGAGTTGAAAGAACTTCAGAAGCCTTGTTGGGATCTTATTGTTATAAACATGGCACTACATTTGAGTTCTGTATTTGAGTTCCACAGCAAAAGACCCAGTTATTGTGCATTTATCAATCTGCCCCAATACTGGAGGGGAGCGTAGATTGATACAGACAGCAATACAGACAAGCAGACAGGGTGTAAATCTGTTCCTTATCTAGTAATGAGTTGAGCTGTGTGTAAATCTGTTCCTTATCCAGTAATGAGTTGAGCTGTGTGTAAATCTGTTCCTTATCCAGTAATGAGTTGAGCTGTGTGTAAATCTGTTCCTTATCCAGTAATGAGTTGAGCTGTGTGTAAATCTGTTCCTTATCCTGTAATGAGTTGAAAGAACTTCAGAAGCCTTGTTGGGATCTTATTGTTATAAACATGGCACTACATTTGAGTTCTGTATTTGAGTTCCACAGCAAAAGACCCAGTTATTGTGCATTTATCAATCTGCCCCAATACTGGAGGGGAGCGTAGATTGATACAGACTGCAATACAGACAAGCAGACAGGTTGAAGTTTCTACATGTCTGTGCGTGTATGGAAAGCACCCTTATTTATTGTGATTGCTGGTTAATGTTTCTGCCCCCTTATCTGTTTTATATTGTGTTATTGCTTATTTTGCAGGGCTGTCCTGGTAAAGTCAACTAAGCTGATTTACTCTCCTTGTTTGAACTGGAGTGCCCAAGGTACAGTGCCTGTTTGTACGAGGTGAGGGTGCAGCAGATGAGGAAAGAGGACTTTGCACTCTGTTTACTGTCTGGGCACTGAAACTTCGGATATCTTTCTATTTCCTTGTCGTTCCTTATCCTCGCGAAGCAAACCAAGCAAAATAAACGCTATCGTTCCAAACGTTTCCACCGTGTGCTTTCATTGAAGTGTTTCTCACTGATCTGTTCTGCAACCCGGATCCCTTTAAACGTGTCTGAACCGAGACGCTCCAATCCTCTCACTACAGAACAACCTTCTCTTCTCTTTTGTGTTTCCAGACTTGGCAGTACTTGGTTTGCTCTCCCCACTCACTTCACTGCTGTGTTACAGGTAATAGGACCCCAGACCCCAGTGCAAGACTCCAGAGGGGTCCTGGGACAGGAAGAAACAAAGTGAAGAGAGAGAGGAAACAAAGCACAGCTCTGTGGTACAATAACAAGGGGAAATAGTACCAGCATGTACTGGACCTGCTGTGCCAAATGGAAAGTTTACATTGCTCAATAAAAAGAATCATATAATCTAAGTGATACAATGAAGACTTTGGACACCTGTTGCAGCTGGAGAGTGTTTGTCAGCAATTTATCTTCCGCTTCAGAAAACCGTGCTGTCAAATCCCAGGCTGGGGTTACACACTCTTTATACATAGAACCTTGACAATAGATTTATGAAGAGATCTCTCCTGATCGAAACATTATTTTTGTTTTCCAGACTTGGTCGTACTTGGTTTCCTCTCCCTATTCAAGTGGGGGCCCTATTACCCGTGACACAGGAAGGAAGTCAGTGGGAAGAGGAAACAAATTAACGTTCTGGGCAGGAGAAAAACTCAGTGTGAAAATAAAGAAGACTGGAAAACAATAAGAAATAACCAGAGAGTGTACTGGTCCTGCTGTGTCACAATTTCACTGGTCGCTTACAAGGGCTTGATTAGTGCAGGGCTTGATTATCCCCAGGCAGTGTGGCTGGCAACTGGGTGGCGTGGAGAGTTAGGATAAAGAGTCTCGGGTCCGCGTTGGACAGGTGGGGACTCGGCCAGCCAGAAGGGGCAGAAAGGTGCTCGGACCTGAAAAGAAACGAGGTAGATGGGATAGCAAGGTTGTGGTCTTGGTGAGGCTAGCGCATGAGCTGCGACAGAATAGTTGTGGCCGGGGGTCCCCTCTAGCCGGCGAGGAACCGCCGGGGACGGCAGTGACTTGGGCAGGAGGCCGACCAGGTCGGTCGGGGGAGGACCCCCGGCTCCCCCAGCACCGCACCATGAAGATAGGGAAGAGACCGCTGAGCTGCACATAGATAAGAGGAAGCTGTAAGAAAGAGAAAATACAGGGAGAAGTTAGTAATGACGACTAGGGATTGGAGGACATCCGCGCTGTGGAAAGGAAACTCCCCCTAGTGGGGGGAAACCTTTGGTGGACCTGGCGGAGAGGGCTCCCCCACTCCAGGCATACTAACAAAGGACTTTTGAGCTGCTGCAATGCCTGAAGAGACTGAAGGCGGAACAGATACTGGATGTCTGATAGATCGTTCCTGAGGAGGAAGGAGTCAGGTTGAGAGACAGACTCAGATACGTGATAAAGGCCATAGGTGCTAAAGATTGAGTGAGAAATACGATTCTGGGTTTAGAAGGGGTGACGGAGGACCAGGCAGTAGAGTAAGCTGAGTGTGTGGATGGGGCTAGAGCACTCTCCATAAAACAGATGTCTATTGATATAGGGAGCCAGGAGGGAGCAACAGGGAGGGGGGGGCTCTTGAGGATCTATGAGTGTCAAGGAAACTGAAGGGACGGAGATGAGGCGGCAGAAATACTGAATTCCGGAGATGTAGGCTTTAACGGTAGTGGGGGCTAAGTGAAGAGAATCCCTTGCATGGGCGATGGAGGCTAGAATCCGTTGCTCATTAAATTGGAATGGGATGTATTTTGTTTTGAGTGCAGAAAGTTGTAAATGTTTTCCATCCAGTGGTAAATGAAGATTTGGTTGCTGGGGCTAAGAGTGTGGCCATGTAGTGATGAGCAGATTGCAGAAGGTTGGAGAGTGTTGTATTTAGCTGAACGGCAGATTTTGGTGTTGCAGAGTTTGATGGGGGCTGAGGTGGCAGCTGGACCTGAACAAATATATGAAATCGACTGCTGAGTTGTTTGTGAAAACGAAGGCAGAGAGATGAGATGCCGACCATCCTGTGTTAGTTAATACGGGATCGATAGGCGGTTTGCTAAGAAATAAATAATGTCCGTTTGGAATGGAAAAGGTGAACTTGTAATCAGAGGTTTGGGTTTCACAACTCCAGACAGTCTCCTAATAGTGGAACTCCTTAAATCATAAATCAAAGCAGATTTCCAGTCTCGTACCTTGTATTAAAGCTTGTAGTATCTGAGAGGATGAGCGGACAGAGACTAAATTGCTGAGGAAGTCAAGCGCGCCATGTGTGTGTGTGTTTTTTTTAGATCCAGGTATTGGAGGAAAGCTGGAGCATTGAAAGATCTGAAGAGGGAGCCGAGATTTGCTGTAATGAGGAGATATTAACAGTAGAGGCAAGATCTGCTGAACGGGCAGAGATCTGAAGGAGTAAACGATGGAATGCTGTCAGTAGTCTGCAGTGGCCTGCTGTAGAGAGCAGAGCTGCTGAATGCGGTGGAAATTGGTATTTGAGAGTTAAGGCGTTTTTAGATGATGTCGGCGATGGGGCTGCCTTTGGGCAGAAATGAAGAATGCATAGATCTGAGGCCTCTGCAGAACCTGAGAGGATGAGAATGCGTTGCTCGGAGGCTGCTGCAATACCTATTGATTTGATCAGGAGCAGACTAAGAGTGTATTGTCTATTGCGGGGTAGGAGGACGCTTGACTGAAATGTTGATAATCGTAGCACATAGTTTCCGTATGTGACTGGTAGCTCAAATTGAATGAAATGGACTTTGAAAGTTATATTAAGTGCCTTGATGAAGTTGGGGGCAAATGAGGAAGTGTAAATCCGGGAACACGAAGGTTGCAGGATTGGCCTGATGCAGGGAAGCTGTAAATTAATGTGACGGTGGATTCTTAACATCTCAGAAAGCTGATAAGCATGGCTTCATGACAAGGTCCTCAAGGGGAGGGGTTTGGATTTGAAAAATTCAAGTTAATATATGTAGCAAAAGAGGTTGAGGCAGGAGGGTACTGAGAATCCCTCGGAAAGACAACAAACTGCAGGAATTGATAGAAAGTTTGGAGTGTGCGAGATTCGCAGCGATAGCAAATCAATTTAAATTATGTAAAGCTTGTGGTGTTATGCTGCCATCTAGAGGTTTTGATTGGAATTGAAACTATTGGCTTCAGTGAAGCAGGGTAGCATATATTTGGTTATTGCGATTACAATCCTTGTCTATGTATTAAGCATTTGCTTTAGAACAGTTAGTGATGATATATGTAAGTTAACGTAGTTCTAGAAGAGGAGCCTGCAGTATTTAGATGTCACAATTCGGCGAGTTGAAGCTCTCATGTTGCAAAAGCGCAGCAGCAGGAGCCGGAAGATTGCAGTCGTGAGGCACAGGCTCGCATTGCCTGTTAAAGCTGCCTGGTCGCCATGGCAACCTACCACTCCTAGTAGTCACTTGATGAGGCATTGCCGTGGTAACCATGGTCTGTGAGGCGCCGGTGTGAAAGAGTTGCAGTGCAGCGGTGACGTCGGAACAGTCTTTCTGATGAAAACGCAGAGCAAGCTGAGAATGACGCTGCGCTTTGAACGGCGCAGACTGAGCAGGTAGGAAAATAGCAGAAACCATCTTGAGAGCGCTGAGCAGAGAAACGGCCTGCAGTGAAAGAAACGAACAACAAAAAACAAACACAGACAAGGGAGCTGAAATAGTGCTGGGTTAAAGTAGCAAAACAGAGAGAGATAGACAGGAGGGGCAGCCAATAGCATACGTGGAGCAGCGCTGGCCCTGCCCTAATAACTGACGAGGCGAGCGCTGCGTTGTGTGATTGGCTGGAAATACTAAATGAGGCTGAACTGGGATCAGCTTCCACCCGGAAGAGATCGCGGACGCTACCGGGCAGGACGCCACGGAGGGAAGGAAAGACAGGCTAAAGAAAAGGATAAAGAAGAAGAAAAGAAAAGCAGCGCAAAGCGGGAGAGAGCCCTCAACGCCATCCCCCGAATTACACCTAAAGGCTAACATTTATTATTATTATTATTATTATTATTATTATTATTATTATTAATTTTCTTAGCAGACAACTTACAGTTATCACAAAATATACATATTTCACAATGCAGTAAGAGCAGATAAAATATACAATAACTTCAGTCCTGATAAGAGCAATATTAACTAAAATATATACATGTACAGTTCGATAATCACAATATAGTAAGAGTGCATACAATACTTCCGTCCTAATAAGAGTAAGTTGAACTAATTTATACACATTTTAAGAAACACAATATATAGTTGTTGTTGTTACTGTATTTAAACAATATGTAGAATCGCCGAAATCACAAGCTTACACAAACATCTCCCGTCCATAAGTAATAAACTCGCGCACGTTCACGTTGCAGCAGGCGCTGCTCTACAGTCCAGTGGATTGCAATGACAAATTACGCGCTTTGCGTCGTGAGAGAGGAATCACACGCTCCCGCTGGCAGATAGCAAGGTTTGATGCGCACATCATCGGGGAAACATGAATCCTTGGGAGCACTGAATTCGTCTTAACAGGTGCATTAGTTTTTATCTTGACTAGCTTGCAGTATTGCCTGTATCCACTTGGGGGAGACAAAGATACACCCAAATATCTCTAGTGCTTTAGTTCTCATCCAGACTGTATTGATTTGCTTCATACTTCTGCAGTAATCCATCATCCATTTTTTCAGTTGTATTTTATGACCATTGCAGTGCCACTGTCTGTCTACCTGCCACTGAAGATCATTTAGGGTACAGTTAACACACTGTGGTCCCACAAGTACAGGGCAGTTACAATGGGGTGAGGCTGGTAGAATGGGACCACAGTGTGCTAACTATACCCTCAATGATCTTCAATGGCAGACAGAGAGACAGCAGCACTGCAATGGTTCTGTATTACACGGAGGGCCAATGGTTGCACAAGTATAGGGCAGCTAAGGGGCAATGATTCTTTTTATTTGCTGCAGTGTCCCCCACCTGGGATTGAACCCACGACCCTCCGGTCAAGAGTTCAGAGCCCTAACCACTACTCCACACTGCTACACTACAGTAACACAGGCGCGATTTGTTTTACACAATACATTATATATTCACTGTGTTTGAATTTGCAAAAAAAATAAATAGCAGACTAATCCAAAAAAATAATTCAACCCAGTACTGCAGTAACAGCAATAATAAGAAGGGCTTGGGATGATGAAACCTCATGAAATGATAAGGGGGCGGTCTAAAGAAAGGATCTTTTGAGGCTCTGTACTCATTAGTTACTGACTTGTTTCAGTTCTGCTGCAGAAACACAGCTAACCGAGGGACGAGTGAATTAAGAGAGAGAGAGAGACATGAACCCAACTCCAAGGAGAAGGAACAGCAAAGAGCCTGCCAGGTAATATCAGGTCTTATCTCCTCTCTCTGCAGAGGCATGTGTGCTCCAGTTTAATAACATACCTGACGACTCCAGTCCAGGTTCACCAGCAGCACCAGCACCTCAATGACTCTCCCAGTAACTGCTGGCCTTTCTCTTGGGAGCTGTGTTTAGGGTTTTTAATGAATAGTAACATGTCTTTGATGATGATTTGCATGTGTGTTTCTCATCAACAGAGGGAAAGCTCAGGAGCAGACAGAGGGGAGCTCGGAGGACAAGGAGGAACTGGAGAGACTGAGGAGGGAAAACAAGGAGCTGGAGGCGATGTACAAGGAGGAGAAACTGAGGAGGTTTGTTAAAAAATACCTCGCAGGTTTACAGTAGAGGATAAGCTGATTTTAAATTCTTGTTGTGTTTCTACATGTCTCCCCTCCTTATCAATCTAGCAGTCTGACCTTTCAATTCTGCCTGTACACAGAGTTGAAAGGTCACACTGTCACATGATTTGAATGGGACGGGGAAGGCTGTCTGGCAGTTAGGAGTCTCCAGACAAGCTTCTCAAAGCCAGGTTTTACAAATGATAACGGCTCCCGGGTCATGTGATCAATTTGACCACACAAAGTGTCTGAGAAGCACGACAGCGTCAAAGAAATTTCAACGCGAAATCATTTTACTGTAACGATGTGTTTATGATTTCATGGGGCGATGCTGTCGCGGTGATATTGAAGAGTGTAATATTAAAAACATCTTAACATTAGGATTATAAACTTGTCTTTGCAGAGAGGAGCTTGAAGAGACCCTCCGAGACCTCAAGCCCCAGGGAATGGACCCCCAGTTTGAGACTCTAGCCACCCCCACAGCAACGATATATTTCTTTCAAAACGGTCTTCAGAATTAGTTGTCCCTCTCTAAGCCGGACATGTCTGGAGTTGTCTGAGTTAAAAAACAAACAAACAAAAACATTTTGTATAAATATCTACAGTAGGCCTAAACTACTGCTCTCAATAAGAACTGTTTCCTGTATCTTGTATTTGAATTTACTCTGAAAGGAAACATAATTCACTTTTTTTATTTTAGTGGAATGTAATGCACTTTTCTAAGCAAATGTTTTTCTGAGACGTTTAACGGCTCTTAGTCGAATTTGCTCTCAAACGTGATTATTTTCTGTATTGTTCTCAGTTGAATTTGCTCCTGTTTGCCGCTGACTTGACTGTATTTTTATAACGGCTCTTATCTGTAATGTGATATTTTGTAACACCTGTAAGTCGCCCTGGATAAGGGCGTCTGCTAAGAAATAAATAATAATAATAATGCAGTAAAATCAAATTATTACCTGTAGCACACTTTACAGAAATAATCATTTTGAAATGTACACAGAAAGGTTGACAGTGTGTTTATTGCAGTTTATTTTTTTGTCGTCTTTTGCTTCCGTTTTTGACATTCAGTTTTGGGTTTCTTTTTATCGGTCTGGTTCCAGAGGTTCGGCAGGTTTCGTTTTTGATGGTTTAAAATCGTATAATTATAATTCGGGCGTTATGATAATAAGAGACGTTATGATAACGAGGCTCCATAAAACGCGCATCAAATGAAAGTCTTGCTTGTTGGAAAGTCTGACAGAACTCTTGAATAATGTGTGTCGACATCAGCCAATAGCTGTCGGCTTTACGAAGCACTGGGGGCGGACCTAGGACTATATAAGGAAGGATAGGACAATGATGTCAAAAGTGGGCGGAGTTAGTAAACAGTGACGCATTCTGGAGCCCGTAGAGCTCTTTCACAGCGCGCTCGCAATGCTTTTAAAGTATTCACGCTCGCCCTGGCAAAATGTTTCTTCACATAATCAACATTAATTCGCATAAATAGCAGGCAATTTATATTAACAATATTTTCTATTGTTATTAAAAAAAAAATACCGGTATATCCTGGCGCTGCAGCTCAGCATCGCCGCAATGTATTCAGTACTGAGTGGGCTCCACAAATGGCGCCTGAAATTGAGCACCGAACTGCATCACGGGATTGACTGTCCTGTCCTGCTTTATACAGTCCGAGGTGAGGACACAGAAAGTCTGACAGAGAGTTTATTGCAGTTTAACAAAGTTACGTAAAACACAGTCCCTGTGCAGCTCCCACTCAGCACAGGTAGAAATATTATGTTCATGTGAGTCCGCATTACAGTGTAAATGAAACGGATGTGTCGCGGGACAGACCCGGACTAGGCTTTAAATACATAATACACGGGTTTTAAAGTGACGTTTGGCACAGATTGGAAAATAGAAACATTACATTTGACTGGAAATTGCAAATCTGTGCGACCCTCGTTAATGATCGCGTTGCTGTAGGTTTTGTGAATGGAGGCTGTTCTGCTTTGAGTATATCGGGGTGCTCTGTGCTCCCCTCGTTAATGATCGCGTTGCTATAGGTTTTGTGAATGGAGGCTGTTCTGCTGTGAGTATACCGGGGTGCTCTGTGCTCCCCTCGTTAATGATCGCGTTGCTATAGGTTTTGTGAATGGAGGCTGTTCTGCTGTGAGTATATCGGGGTGCTCTGTGCTCCCCTCGTTAATGATCGCGTTGCTATAGGTTTTGTGAATGGAGGCTGTTCTGCTGTGAGTATATCGGGGTGCTCTGTGCTCCCCTCGTTAATGATCGCGTTGCTATAGGTTTTGTGAATGGAGGCTGTTCTGCTGTGAGTATATCGGGGTGCTCTGTGCTCCCCTCGTTAATGATCGCGTTGCTATAGGTTTTGTGAATGGAGGCTGTTCTGCTGTGAGTATATCGGGGTGCTCTGTGCTCCCCTCGTTAATGATTAAAGTTGTGCTTCACAGTCGAAACACAGCTGTCTGCGGAACGAGTGATTTAGGAGATACAGACACGGAGATGACTTCAAGGAGGAGGAAACAAAGATGTCTCCACAGCTGCATGGGAACCTCAGCATTTCCCCGGTTCATTATTAATAGCGGGCTGTCAAGACTTGTCAGCGGGTCGAGCGAGGTGAGATAAAGACACACACAGGATTATTTAAAGTCGTTCGTGACTCGCATGACTCTGAAAAGGTCTGTGTTTCTCTCTCGTCATGAACCAGCTGCTGCCCAACCCAAGGAACTGCTTTGAAGACATTTATTTCCTGTGTCATGTGACCCGCAGCTCGCTTCAGCTACAGTGAAGAAGAGCGCTTGTGCGAGTCGATTTTATACTTCGTATTGCTGAGGATAGTGGATAATAAAACTATATCCATAATAATAATAATAATAATAATAATAATAATAATAATAATAATAATCAGAGTTGAAAGTCAGCCGGTACGGCCCGGAACTGCGTACCGGCAAAACATCTTGTCAAGGTACTTCAATATTTCATCTTATCACAATGATAGGCTACATCATTTTTTCTTTATATTTTCCTTTTCGCAGGTTCCGGTCATGTGACTTATGATGTCAGAGTATGCTGACTGCCAAAGGGGCTTCCACATACTTGTGAACATGGAGTCTGCAAAATAAGGGAGCTTTTGTAAACTGAAATTTCCTAAGACACAAGCATACAACTATTCCAGTCTAATTTGGTAAAACTGTTATTGTGTTAAAAACGTAAGAACATAAGAAAGTTTCCAAACGAGAGGAGGCCCCATTCAGCCCATCTTGCTCGTTTGGTTGTTAGTAGCTTATTGATCCCAGAATCTCATCAAGCAGCTTCTTGAAGGATCCCAGGGTGTCAGCTTCAACAACATTACTGGGGAGTTGGTTCCAGACCCTCACAATTCTCTGTGTAAAAAAGTGCCTCCTATTTTCTGTTCTGAATGCCCCTTTATCTAATCTCCATTTGTGACCCCTGGTTTCTTTTTTCAGGTCGAAAAAGTCCCCTGGGTCGACATTGTCTATACCTTTTAGGATTTTGAATGTTTGAATCAGATCGCCGCGTAGTCTTCTTTGTTCAAGACTGAATAGATTCAGTTCTTTTAGCCTGTCTGCATACGACATGCCTTTTAAACCCGGGATAATTCTGGTTGCTCTTCTTTGCACTCTTTCTAGAGCAGCAATATCCTTTTTGTAACGAGGTGACCAGAACTGAACACAATATTCTAGGTGAGGTCTTACTAATGCATTGTAAAGTTTTAACATTACTTCCCTTGATTTAAATTCAACACTTCTCACAATATATCCGAGCATCTCGTTGGCCTTTTTTATAGCTTCCCCACATTGTCTAGATGAAGACATTTCTGAGTCAACATAAACTCTTAGGTCTTAGAAATGTCTTCATCTAGACAATGTGGGGAATTCAAAATGAAACATAATCTTAATTGATACAAAATTGTTTAAAATACAATGCTCCCATGGCACTCAATTAGCAACCCAGACGTTTCCAAAAACGAACCCAGCATTTGAGTAACTGTGATAACAAGAAGCGGTCAGGATGATTTCAAACAGCATGAAAAGATAAGGGGCCGGTCTAAAGAAAGAGAAAGAAAAATGACATTTGAAGCGCTGTACTCTTTAACAACGGACTTGTTTCAATTGTGTTGCAGAGGAGAAACACTGAGGAACGAGTGATTCAGTAGAGAGAGGCATGGACCCGACTCCAAGGAGAAGAAGAAGGAGTAAAGAGATTGACCCTCCTGATATGTCACAAGAGCCTGCCAGGTACTGAAAGTCTTTTCTTATTAGTTCACGGTGCGGCGGCATGCTGAATAATACCTTTACTAAGAAGCTGTTCAGGAATCCAAATCACTGAGCTGAGTCTCAAGCCCAGGGTTAGAGTCCAGACCTCTCTGTGCTTTACAATGTTTCCCTATGCTTTACCAGACCTCTCTGTGCTTTACAATGCTTCCCTATGCTTTACCAGACCTCCCTGTGCTTTACAATGCTTCCCTATGCTTTACCAGACCTCTCTGTGCTTTACAATGCTTCCCTATGCTTTACCAGACCTCCCTGTGCTTTACAATGCTTCCCTATGCTTTACCAGACCTCTCTGTGCTTTACAATGCTTCCCTATGCTTTACCAGACCTCTCTGTGCTTTACAATGCTTCCCTATGCTTTACCAGACCTCCCTGTGCTTTACAATGCTTCCCTATGCTTTACCAGACCTCTCTGTGCTTTACAATGCTTCCCTATGCTTTACCAGACCTCTCTGTGCTTTACAATGCTTCCCTATGCTTCACCAGACCTCTTCCTCTCTCATTCACCTCTTTCTTTCTGATTTGAAAAACCATGTTAATGAGTATTAAGAAATGAGAAAAAGTCAGTCTATCACGTTAATTTTTTTTATTAAATCACATTACTAAAATCTGAAATATTAAACATTTTATGGAAATCAAAAAACAAAAACACACACACAATAAAGCAAACTTAAGCTCACTTTTTTTAAAACTGTTACAGCACTGACTATTGGATGCCATTTTTTAAAATATATATAAAACATAACAATTCTTAAAAAATAAATTAAATACAGTTACTTCGTATGAAATCCATTCGTTGCTAAAAACAAATAATTCACCTCGTTTCGCTCTGCAGGTGGCGCCGTTTTACCCCCTAACTTTCATCCAAAGTTGTGTCAGATTGAACATTCCCTTCACCCGAGGAGTGGAGAGGACAGACAGGGAGTTCAATACAAAGGGTTTCTTACAACACAAAACAGTCTAGTTCAGCTGGCAGATTGTTACAGTGGAATCATAACAAAGAAGCATAAACCCAGGATAGAGCGGCTCAGTGAATGTGGTTTGGAATCTGTGCAGGAGGGTCATTGTGTCAGAGACGCCATAAAAGGACAGCGTGCCGGCATTAAAGTCCAGATACACTCCTATTCTGGGGGAGCGGGGGGCAGTTATTGCAGTTTCATTGTTATTGTGCCGGGCAGTGTACCTGGAACCAGAGCAGTACACACTCCAGGACTTGTCATTGAATCCAAGGATACAGGAATCATCCCTTCCTTTCCTGCTGATTCCTTTATATGTGACTCCTATAGAAGCCCCTCCCCCACTCCACTCAATCTCCCAGTAACAGCGAGTCCCAGACAAACCCTCTCTGCAAAGCACTTGGGCCCAGTAGTCAAATCTCTCTGAGTGATCATCAGGATATCTCTGGGTCTCTCTCCTCAGTGTCACCTTTCTGTTCCCTTCAGACAGACAGAGCTCTCTATGCGCTGTGTTGGGGTCCAGTGTGAGCTGACAGGAATCTGATTGAAGAGAAGAGGACGGGTAGAGGAGAGACGGTTAGAAAAGTCAAATCACTGAGAAAATCAACAGTCATTGTCTGCTGCATCCTCACATCCTGTTTATGGAAGGTGTGTGTGTTGTTTTAATTATTTTTTTTAATACATTTTGACCACTTTTTTAAACTTTTAAATTGAATTTTCTGCCTCAAGATGGCTTCCCGCGGACCGGCATGGACCTCTCAGAACTACATTTCCCATCATCCTCCTGCTCACTGGTAATTCCATCTCAATTACATATGTGAGCAGGAGGATGATGGGAAATGTAGTTCTGAGAGGCCCATGCAGTTACATGTGAACCAATCTATAAGTATAAAAAAGTGGTCAAAATGTAAAAAAAATAAAAATAATTAAAACAATACACACACCTCACGTAAACAGCTGTAGCAACACATGGGAACATGCAACACAATAAAATACAAAGGTCCTTATGAACCCTTTAAACCCTCTTGCTGTTTGATTGTTTTGTTCATTATAATTCCTCAATCTTATCAAACTTCTTCAATTGGAACCAATCAAATGCAGCTCTGCATACAATTACAGTTCACTTAATGTTCCTACAGGGTATGTGTTGCCATTTTACCCACTCAGACCCCTTGCTTACTAAATATCTTCAATAGAATATCATCCACTCTTCAAATATCTGTCTAATATTTTAATGAGCAATCCATCCCACAAGTGCAGTGATACTGCAATATACATTTACTACCAGCACAGGATGACTGGGAGGGATAGCTGTTCATTTTACCCCACAACTGGTTTCACATGCATTGTACATGTATTAAAAGATGGGATGATTATCTATTCAGGGATACCAAGATATTTAGGGAGAGAAAGGTCTGAGTGGAAAAACAGGCAACAAATGGTCCTCCCCCAGTCATTCTGCATGTATTCATCTGAACCAATACTTGTTGGAGAGGAGTGTAGATTAATGGCTTCACAATTACTAATAAATAATAATAATTGCTGCCCTCAAGCTCCACCCCTCCCTGTTCTGTAGTGTTAGCTCTTCTCTCAATGGAGTGACACATCTTTCAATCAAATGTTTCAGTGGAAACAGACTTACATTTTAAAAACTCAGCTCTGTTCCTTGGCGCTGGAGCCTGCAGTCTGTAAACTGCAACTTTATTCACTGGGCAGAAAAGAGAGAAAGAGAGAAATAGAATTGAAACATGTGGATTAATACACAACACACAGAAGACTCCAAACAGCAATCTGAAAAGAAACAAGGCTTATTCACGGCATTTCAGGATGTAAAAATCCGTACTTCAAGATGTTCATGATTACAATGAATATGTATTCCTTCTGTATCGGTGCAGCAGCCAAAGTCAATGTGAACACGTCTGCCACTGCACTGGAGTCTTGTTTTCCTTCCTCTCCATCACATATCTTTACCCAACAGTACAGTGTCCATATTAGGACACCCTTGTGCATCAAACATGCAGCAGTCATTGTCTGCTCCATCCTCACATCACTCCCTCCTCCCTGCTCCCTCCTCCCTGCTTCATCAGTCCCTGCTCTGTATTCCCTGCTCCCTCCTTCCTGCTCCTTCTTCCATGTTTTCTCCTCCCTGTTGCCTCCTCTCTCTTCCCTGCTCCCTCCTCCATGCTTCCTCCTCCCTGCGCCTTCGTCCATGCTCTCTCCTTCCTGCTCCCTGCTCTCTCCTACCTGCTGCCTCCCACTCCTCCCTGCTGTCTCCTCCCTCCTACCTCCTCCATCCTCCCTGCTGCAATATTCATATAGCCAACAATCTGCAAGAGGTCTTTATTAATGTCTTGCAAGTCCTGCCCCTCCTCAAGCCATGGTCTATTTGAGAAATCTCTACCAAAGCAATCTATTTCACACCAACCTGTTGTGGTTATTTTGACTAATTCCCCCTT
Organism: Acipenser ruthenus; assembly: GCF_902713425.1. Classification (NCBI taxonomy): domain Eukaryota; kingdom Metazoa; phylum Chordata; class Actinopteri; order Acipenseriformes; family Acipenseridae; genus Acipenser; species Acipenser ruthenus. The sequence goes on along the minus strand of NC_081240.1, from coordinate 1,474,746 downwards.
GCAGAAGTCCTGAATATGGTCTTTAAGTTCAGATACAGCTTTCCTCACAGCCCCAAAAGAGATGTCTGTATTGACAGTAACGCTGGGTAAGTCTCCAGCTTCAGGAGAGGCACAGAGAGACTGGAAATTCTACAACAGGAAAGTGGAGAAAATGAGTTTTCTGTGAAACAGAATGGGGTCCAAAATATTCCTGGGGAAAAGCAAGGATTCATTCAATTGGAGAGGTCTGTCTGAAACCGTCCCAGTTATGGACTTGAGATTTTCTAACAAGCAGTGATGTTACCTGTAGAAAATGGATGTGATCCTCTGTCTCTGAAAGCTGTTTCAGCTCAGTGTTTCTCCTCCTTAGCTCAGCAATCTCCTGCTCCAGTTTCTTCATGCGTCCTTCAGCCTGATTCACTGCAGCCTTCTCATTAGCTCCAATCAGCTCAATAACCTCAGTGTGGATCTTCTCAATGGATCGGATCAGCTCAGTAAAGATCTTCTCACTTTCCTTTATTTCTATGCATGCAGATCTCTGAGTGAAAGAACACAGTAGAGGAGACATGGTTAGAATTGATATCAAAAACACATCAGGCATAGACAGTAAACTTCTGTAGATGTGTTCCAGTCCATCTGTTAATAATAATAATAATAATAATAATAATAATAATAATAATAATAATAATAATAATAATACCACCCTCTTGTCAATACCCACTTTCAGTGACTCCACAGCCTGTTTCAGCTCTTCAATTTCTTTCAGTCTCTCCTGGATTCTCTGTTGTATTTCTGTCTGTGTCTCTCCCAGCTGCTTCTGTAAATATAATGACATTGCATTTTAATCCATGTTTAAATGTGATAGCTGAATTAAATTTAAACCTTCCTTGGAGGTGGTTTAAACTTGGACAAAGGCAGCAGTTTCAGACAACATGTGTGTATAGTAGTAAGATACAGCACCATCTAGTGCACAGCTGCCAGCAATACAAAAGGACACTTGATCCACAGTAGCTGTCCACTAGATGGTACTGTTTCATACTAGTAACAGTGAATGATGGCTGATCTAGCATGTGTTACATGTTTGTTTTGTGAAGCACCTAGGAAACTGAAGCAGCTTTCTCTTTAATGGATATTTAGGGCTTCTGATTTTCCTGTTTTTAATCGATAAACACAGATAAAACAGCACTGAAACAAAACAATGAAATCAGTGTAAAAAATGCCTAAATACACAAAATCCCCAGAAGAATGAGCCCGTGAGCAGAAGGACTTCACTGTGGAAGAGAGCAAAGGAAAGAGGGGACCAGTAGGGAGAGCAAAAGAAATTGTAGATTTTAACAAAAAAAATCCTAAATAGGTTATTAAATTTTGTTTTAAACTAACTTAAACATATCTGTTTTAATCATGTAAAAATGTGTTTTAACGCAACAAATTACGCTATTTTTTCTGTCCGATTTATATTGTATATCATATAAATATTGTATTTTGTATATAATATTAATCTTGTATATTATTAATATTATTAATTTATATCATAGGAGACGCCCTTATCCAGGGTGACTTACAATTGTTACAAAACATCACTTTATTTTTTACATACAATTCCCCATTTATACAGTTGGGTTTTTACTGGAGCAATCTAGGTAAAGTACCTTGCTCAAGGGTACAGCAGCAGTGTCCCCCACCTGGGACTGAACCCACGACCCTCCGGTCAAGTCCAGAGCCCTAACCACTACTCCATATCATATTAATCTTGTATATTGAATATCATATTAATCTTGTATATTGAATATCATATTAATCTTGTATTTTGAATATCATATTAATCTTGTATATTGAGTATCATATTAATCTTGTATATTGTATATCATATTAATCTTGTATATTGAATATCATATTAATCTTGTATATTGTATATCATATTAATCTTGTATATTGAATATCATATTAATCTTGTATATTGAATATCATATTAATCTTGTATATTGAGTATCATATTAATCTTGTATATTGTATATCATATGAATCTTGTATATTGAATATCATATTAATCTTGTATATTGTGTATCATATTAATCTTGTATATTGCATATCATATTAATCTTGTATATTGCATATCATATTAATCTTGTATATTGTATATCATATTAATCTTGTATATTTTATATCATATTAATCTTGGTCTTTTCTGCTTTTTTTAAATTATGTGCTTGTCTTTGCTGGGAATGTCATTTTTAAAAAGTTTAACTAATTAAACTATAATATCTTAAACAATGAAACTGATCTATGATTTTATAAAGTTGCAAGATACATATTAAAAACACTAGGAATATAAATCATGCTAATTTTACACTACAAATTCCAATGCACCACAAAACAGCTGAACAAATCCTTCTTACCCTGTGAGGCAGGGCTGAGGTCCTGCACGTGTAAATAGTGTGTTTTTGTTTGATTGTAAATCATGTTTTTGATAATCAAGTGTGTGCTAGATATGGCAGGGCATATTCAAATCCAGGATTTTAATCCCACCCAAGTCTAGAGAGGAGGTGTCAGGGAGACTGTTCCTGGAGCGGGACCTCCTTTCTTGTTTGGTCAGCTTTTATTTTCTAGTTGTTTTCAAGCAGTGTTTTGTTTTGAATGTTTTGTGTTTTTTATATCACAGAAAACCTCCTGTGTCTCTCCTGTCAATCAGCGATAGCCACACCCCTAACAACACCCCTGTTACACCCTGAAATACATTGTAGTACATCATAGTTTAGATAGAGCAATTAAAAAACTAGGGCTCTTTAAATAGCTCTTAATATACAATTAAAATCTGATCTGATGTGAAACTGTATAACCTAGTAAACAGACATGTTAAATATCCCTGGGAATTCTTATCTTCTAGGATAGCTACAAGGAAATGGTTCAAACCCTTACCTGTTTCACACTCCTTTCTGCCTCAGCTGAGACTGTATCATGGTTCTTGTGTTCCTTTTCTGTACACAGCCAGCAAATACATGTCTGATCGGTTCTACAGAAGACCTCCAAAAGCTTTTGGTGTTCAGCACAAAGCTTCTGCTCCAGATCTCCAATTGCATTGATCAGCTTGTGCCTCTTGAAAGCAGCCCCCTCATAGTGTGGCTTGACGTGTGTTTCACAGTAAGAGGCCAGGCACGTCAAACAGGATTTCACAGCTTTGAACTTTCTCCCAGTGCAGAAATCACACGGCACATCTCCAGGTCCAGCATAACTTTGAGCAGGAGGAGGATTGAGTCCTGTCTTCTTTAATTTCTCCACAACTTCAACCAGCATGGTGTTTCTGCGCAGAACAGGCCTTGGGGTAAAGGTCTCTCTGCACTGGGGGCAGCTGTAGACACCTGTATGATCAGCCTGATCCCAGCAGTTCTTAATACACCCCATACAGTAACTGTGTCCACATGGAATAGTGACTGGGTCCTTCAATATCTCCAGACACACTGAACAGCTAAACTGGTCATGCGCTACCAGAATATTTGCTTCTGCCATTTCTGCTGCAGTGAGACAGAGAGACTGACGATTTCACAAGAAACGAAACTTCACTGTGCTGATTTCCTGGAGTTGTGTAAAGCTCTGAGAGGCGGGGTTCGGGACTGAGGCCAGGTTTAGACAAGCAGGGGGAGCAGAAACTGCCGAATCAGATATTCTATGAAACTGTTTCTAAATCCCTCAACAAATATTACAATGTTAAGATTAGGAATTAAACAACTGATATTAACAACTGTTTAATGTCAGGGCTGAAGAGTCTGACTTTGTGTTTTAACCCTAAATCTATAATATGTAATATTAAGGAATGTTCTGTTACACGTATGTTTGTGATGACGGTTTGAACGGCATCTCGTTACTTTAGTAACGCCTTACTGTAATAATATTACTTTAGTCAATAACGAGGTAATATAACGCGTTTAGCTTTTAATGGCAGTAATAACATCACAGTTCCTTTCCAAACAATAAACGCGCTTGCCTCGTTCTCTTGTCTCTGCTGCGCAGCTACATCGGTTGTCTTTTCTTGTTTTAAAGCCAGTATATTTCAGTGCGGTTATAACCGTAAACGTGACGCGCTCTTTATTATTTATTTATTTGATTTTTAATGCTTTATTTAGGAAGGCCATGTGAGCTACAAGTAGCTCGTTTACAAAGGCGTGCTAGAAATAACAGCAGCAGGTTACAGGTTTCAAAAATAAAAATAATATAAACGCATAATGACAAGACAATACACAAAGTACACCTCAGATTTACACAGCGCACACACAAGCCTGTTTAAGCACTAGAACAACAGGGTTTGTTTTTTTAATTCCCACAGGAGATGTCAGGTCTCAGTCCTGCGGGCAACAGCTTCCAGTCTGTAGCAGCAGAACAAAACGAAAGACTTTCTTCCCGCAGCACTTTTTCCAGACGGTATATTAAAGTATTGTGTGTCTCAGACATTACGATAGGCTGTATTTACAGGTAAACTCAGAAACAAGCTGTTTAAATAAACTGGTAATGTGTTGTGTGCCCCTTTAAAGAGAATCCGATTCCAGTGATAATTCCTTGTGTTAGCAGGCGATCGCAAGTTTAATGTCGAATACGCGCTGCAGTGATGCGCTAGCGGAGTACACGGGAGCACACAGATACACATCCTGTTACACATTGTATCGATCTTCTTCAGCGATTCCTCACTAGCACACCCGCACATCACATCATTATAGTCTAGAATAGGGAACACAAGTAACTCATTTAAACCTTGCTGTAAAGCTTACACAGTGGCGCTGACCACACAATCCTCCAAGCTTCCTTCCAATTTTACTACATACATCTTTAATGGGTTTATCAAATTGAAGAGTTGTGTCAATATAAACCCCTAGATATTTAAAAGTGTCGGCTCTCTCCAATGCTGAGGTATTACAAGTAACAAGAGAATAAAAAATTCTAAAAGGATCCACATGTTCCTAATGTTATAAATATTTTCAGTTCCCGGGGTAGAATCTTAATGGTTCATATTGATATAGCGCGGATATTAAAAACAACGCATCCAATTCTCTGCATGCTGCCACATCAGACCTTCCCACAGCGAGGTGTGAAAGATTAAACACAAAGAAAATATCAATGAAAGAATTTAAAATCAGTCAAATATAAATGTAGCCCACAAACAACAAACATTTCAGTTCTTGTCCTGTCCCTGTATATTTAGAGATTCACAAACCCCATTAAACACGTATTTGTCTGCTGATTGCTCAAGCATCTAAGTAAATGAAGCAGATTTCTCGTTAATGGATATTTAGGGCTTCTGATTTCTGTTTTAATCGATAAACACAGATAAAACAGCACTGATACAAAACAATGAAATCAGTGTATACCCAATAAACACCAGAAAAACACTGGACATGGTTACTCAATTCACATTGACTTCATCCCTTTCCATGTGAAAAAATACAATAAAATAACATAAAACCAAACAAAAAAAATCCCTTTCCCAGCGCAGTCGGGCAATGAACCTCCTTCCTGACTTGTATCTATCATTGATTCATTCTGAATACTTTAAACTGAGTGGCAGCACATTCCTGCATTTCTATTGGAGGATTGCACACGCTTGTGAGATTTAAAACGAGATTACAATTAGAAACGGAGGTTGAGATTAAAAACTATTACATCTGGAAAATAATTACGGAGGATCAAAATAATTAATTAATCAATAAAATAATGTTTCTTCAAAATTAGCCTACAGAAATACGGGTTACAGTTATGGTTTGGCTGAATGAGAATAATACTACCTAAAAAAATGGGTTCACATTTGTTTGTATCGGACCGCTCCTGGTAGTTTCGGTTTAGATTATAATACGATCACCCTTTCTGTCCTAACTCAGTTTTCAAAACCAGTAAAGGCCGGTACAATACTTGTTCGTGTGTGGAATGGGACAATAAAAAAACAAAAAAAGAAAACGATGTTTATCTTTACAGCTTCCAGGTTAGTAACATAAATAACAAGGGAAATAGCGCCCCCTGTCAAGCTGCAGAAAGAAAAGCTTACAGCACCTGGTATTCCCAGGCGGTCTCCCATCCAAGTACTAACCAGGCCCGACCTTGCTTAGCTTCCGAGATCAGACGAGATCGGGCGTTCTCAAGGTGGTATGGCCGTAAGCGAACGACTCTCTTGGTTTATCTCTTTCATAGTATTAGGTTAATATCATTCATGCAGTGACAGCTTGGGGGAGGGATTTCCAGATCTCTCATTTGTCACAAACAGTAACACTTAAGCAGCTCTGGTCTGCACGTGCGCGGGTCCGTGTGTGTGTTTATATAACAGCGTATACTCGGCGCTTACTTTGTTTCGGGGCTCAGCCCCGGAACCTCTGGGCGTGCAGAGTCATATTCCCGGGACCTCGACTTAAAAATCTCATTAAACGCTTTCTTTTTAAATTCTCAACACAGTTGTATCAAGTCTGCAAGTTCTTGCGTGCGAACTAGAGACAGTCGAATACAGCCTATCGTAATGTCTGAGACACACAATACTTTAATATACCGTCTGGAAAAAGTGCTGCGGGAAGAAAGTCTTTCGTTTTGTTCTGCTGCTACAGACTGGAAGCTGTTACCCGCAGGACTGAGACCTGACATCTCCTGAGGGAATTTAAAAAACAAACCCTGTTGTTCTAGTGCTTAAACAGGCTTGTGTGTGTGCTGTGTAAATCTGAGGTGTACTTTGTGTATTGTCTTGTCATTATGCGTTTATATTATTTTTATTTTTGAAACCTGTAACCTGCTGCTGTTATTTCTAGCACGGCTTTGTAAACGAGCTACTTGTAGCTCACATGACCTTCCTAAATAAAGAATTAAAAATCAAATAAATAAATAATAAAGAGCGCGTCGCGTTTACGGTTATAACCGCACTGAAATATACTGGCTTTAAAACAAGAAAAGACAACCGATGCAGCTGCGCAGCAGAGACAAGAGAACGAGGCAAGCGCGTTTATTGTTTGGAAAGGAACTGTAATGTTATTACTGCCATTAAAAGCTAAACGCGTTATATTACCTCGTTATTGACTAAAGTAATATTATTACAGTAAGGCGTTACTAAAGTAACGAGATGCCGTTCAAACCGTCATCACAAACATACGTGTAACAGAACATTCCTTAACATTACATATTATAGATTTGGGCTAAAACACAAAGTCAGACTCTTCAGCCCTGATATTAAACAGTTGTTAATATCAGCTGTTTAATTCCTAATCTTAACATTGTAATATTTGTTGGGGGATTTAGAAACAGTTTCATAGAATATCTGATTCGGCAGTTTCTGCTCCCCCTGCTTGTCTAAACCTGGCCTCAGTCCCAAACCCCGCCTCTCAGAGCTTTACACAACTCCAGGAAATCAGCGCAGTGAAGTTTCGTTTCTTGTGAAATCGTCAGTCTCTCTGTCTCTCTGCAGCAAGAATGGCTTCAAAAGTATGGTCAGAGGATCGGTTCAGCTGTCCAGTGTGTCTGGAGCTATTGAAGGACCCAGTCACTATTCCATGTGGACACAGTTACTGTATGGGGTGTATTAAGAACTGCTGGGATCAGACTGATCATACAGGTGTCTACAGCTGCCCCCAGTGCAGAGAGACCTTTACCCCAAGGCCTGATCTGCGCAGAAACACCGTTCTGGCTGAAGTTGTGGAGGAATTAAAGAAGACAGGACTCAATCCTCCTCCTGCTCAAAGTTATGCTGGACCTGGAGATGTGCCGTGTGATTTCTGCACTGGGAGAAAGTTCAAAGCTGTGAAATCCTGTTTGACGTGCCTGGCCTCTTACTGTGAAACACACGTCAAGCCACACAGTGAGGTTACTCCATTAAAGAGGCACAAGCTGATCAATGCAATTGGAGATCTGGAGCAGAAGCTTTGTGCTGAACACCAGAAGGTTTTGGAGGTCTTCTGTAGAACGGATCAGACGTGTATTTGCTTGTTGTGTACACAAGATGAACACAAGAGCCATGATACAGTCTCAGCTAAGAAGGAAAGGAGTGTGAAACAGGTAAGGGTTTGAACTATTTCCTTGTAGCTATCCTGGAAGATAAGAATTCCCAGGGATATTTAACATGTCTGTTTACTAGGTTATACAGTTTCACATCAGATCAGATTTTAATTGTATATTAAGAGCTATTTAAAGAGCCCTAGTTTTTTAATTGCTCTTTCTAAACTATGATGTACTATAATGTATTTCAGGGTGTAACAGGGGCGTTGTTATGGGTGTGGCTATCTCTGATTGACAGGAGAGACACAGGAGGTTTTCTTTGATTCAAAAAACACAAAACATTCAAAATAAAACACTGCTTGAAAACAACTAGAAAATAAAAGTTGACCAAACAAGAAAGGATGTCCCGCTCCAGGAACAGTCTCCCTGACACCTCCTCTCTAGACTTGGGTGGGATTAAAATCCTGGATTTGAATATGCCCTGCCATATCTAGCACACACTTGACTGGCAAAAACATGATTTACAATCAAACAAAAACACACTGTTTACACGTGCAGGACCTCCGCCCTGTCTCACAGGGTAAGAAGGATTTGTTCAGCTGTTTTGTGGTGCATTGGAATTTGTAGTGTAAAATTAGCATGATTTATATTCCTAGTGTTTTTATATGCATCTTGTGACTTAATAAAATCATAGATCAGTTTCATTGTTTAAGATATTATAGTTTAATTAGTTAAACTTTTTAAAAATGACATTCCCAGAAAAGTCAATCACCTAATTTAAAAAAAGCAGAAAAGACCAAGATTAATATGATATAAAATATACAAGATTAATATGATATGGAGTAGTGTTTAGGCCTCTGGACTCTTGACCGGAGGGTCGTGGGTTCAATCCCAGGTGGGGGACACTGCTGCTGTACCCTTGAGCAAGGTACTTTACCTAGATTGCTCCAGTAAAAACCCAACTGTATGAATGGGGAATTGTATGTAAAAAAATAAAGTGATATTTTGTAACAATTGTAATTCACCCTGCATAAGGGCATCTGCTAAGATATAAATTAATAATATTAATAATATACAAGATTAATATGATATTCAATATACAAGATTAATATGATATACAATATACAAGATTAATATGATATTCAATATACAAGATTAATATGATATTCAATATACAAGATCAATATGATATTCAATATACAAGATCAATATGATATTCAATATACAAGATTAAGATGATATACAATATTAATCAGGCAGAAAAAATAGTTTAATTTGGTGCGTTAAAACACATTTTTACATGATTAAAACAGATATGTTTAAGTTAGTTTAAAACGAAATTTAATAACCAATTTGGGATTTTGTTTGTTAAAATCTACAATTTCTTTTGCTCACCCTACTAGTCCCCTCTTTCCTTTGCTCTCTTCCACAGTGAAGTCCTTCTGCTCACGGGCTCATTCTTCTGGGGATTTTGTGTATTTAGGCATTTTTTACACTGATTTCATTGTTTTGTATCAGTGCTGTTTTATCTGTGTTTATCGATTGAAAACGGAAATCAGAAGCCCTAAATATCCATTAAAGAGAAAGCTGCTTCAGTTTCCTAGGTGCTTCACAAAACAAACATGTAACACATGCTAGATCAGCCATCATTCACTGTTACTAGTATGAAACAGTACCATCTAGTGGACAGCTACTGTGGATCAAGTGTCCTTTTGTATTGCTGGCAGCTGTGCACTAGATGGTGCTGTATCTTACTACTATACACACATGTTGTCTGAAACTGCTGCCTTTGTCCAAGTTTAAACCACCTCCAAGGAAGTTTTCAATTTAATTCAGCTATCACATTTAAACATGGATTAAAATGAGTGGTGCAATGTCATTATATTTAATTTTTTTAATGTTTAACCTTGGATTAATTTTAAACAAGGATTACATATAAATCCTGGTTTAAAGTTTTGTGCAACATGATTCAAATATAATCCTTGATTTAATCTGGGTTAGTGGTTAATCCACGCTGGTGCATTCGACCCTTAGGGTATCTGTGTGCATAATGTGTGTATCGTTAATCTAACTCCATATTAAGGGGAGAGAGGTGTGAAAACACAGCCTGCTCTGAAATAGTCTGTATTGAGTGTGACAGGATATCACTCAATGCCCCGTCAGAAATGTCACTGTGTCACTGTGTTTCTACACAGAAGCAGCTGGGAGAGACACAGACAGAAATACAACAGAGAATCCAGGAGAGACTGAAAGAAATTGAAGAGCTAAAACAGGCTGTGGAGACACTGAAAGTGGGTATTGAAAAGAGGGGGTTATTATTATTATTATTATTATTATTATTATTATTATTATTATTATTATTAACAGATGGACTAGAACACATCTACAGAAGTTTACTGTCTATGCCTGATGTGTTGTTGATATCAATTCTAACCATGTCTCCTCTACTGTGTTCTTTCACTCAGAGATCTGCATGCATAGAAATAAAGGAAAGTGAGAAGATCTTTACTGAGCTGATCCGATCCATTGAGAAGATCCACACTGAGGTTATTGAGCTGATTGGAGCTAACGAGAAGGCTGCAGTGAATCAGGCTGAAGGACGCATGAAGAAACTGGAGCAGGAGATTGCTGAGCTAAGGAGGAGAAACACTGAGCTGAAACAGCTTTCAGAGACAGAGGATCACATCCATTTTCTACAGGTAACATCACTGCTTGTTAGAAAATCTCAAGTCCATAACTGGGACGGTTTCAGACAGACCTCTCCAATTGAATGAATCCTTGCTTTCCCCCAGGAATGTTTTGGACCCCATTTTGTTTCACTGAAAACTCCTTTTCTCCACTTTCCTGTTGTAGAATTTCCAGTCTCTCTGTGCCCCTCCTGAAGCTGGAGATTTACCCAGAGTTACTGTCAATACAGACATCTCTTTTGGGGCTGTGAGGAAATCTGTATCTGAACTTAAAGACCATATTGAGGACTTCTGCAAGGGGGAATTAGTCAAAATAACCACAACAGGTTGGTGTGAAATAGATCCATTTGGTAGAGATTTCTCAAATAGACCATGGCTTGAGGAGGGGCAGGACTTGCAAGACATTAATAAAGACCTCTTGCAGATTGTTGGCTATGTGAATATTGCAGGAGGGAGACAGCAGGGAAGAATGAGCAGAGAGGAGGGATTTTTACACCCTGAAATGCCGTGAATAAGCCTTGTTTCTTTTCAGATTGCTGTTTGGAGTCTTGTGTGTGTTGTGTATTAATCCACATGTTTCAATTCTATTTCTCTCTCTTTTTTCTGCCCAGTGAATGAAGTTGCAGTTTACAGTCTGCAGGCTCCAGAGCCAAGGAACAGAGCTGAGTTTTTAAAATGTAAGTCTGTTTTCACTGAAACATTTGATTGAAAGATGTGTCACTCCATTGTGAGAAGAGCTAACACTACAGAACAGGGAGGGGTGGAGCTTGAGGGCAGCAATTATTATTATTTATTAGTAATTGTGAAGCCATTAATCTACACTCCTCTCCATCAAGTATTGGTTCAGATGAATACATGCAGGGAGGAGGGAGCAGGGGGGAGAGAGCATGGAGAAGATATCAGGGAGCAGGGAAAATGGAGGAAGGAGGAGGGAGCACTGTGGAGGGAGCAGGGAGGAGGGAGAAAAGAAGATTGAGGCGGGAGCATAGAGGGAGAAGGGAGGAGGGAGCAGTAAGGGTGCATGGATGAGGAAGCAGGGTGGAGGGAGCATAGAGGGAGGAGGGAGCAGGGAAAAAGGAGGAGGGAGGATGCAGCAGGGAGCATGCAGGAGAGATGAGGGAGCAGGTGAATTGTGTGAATTGTGACAGGCGTTAAATTAGGTGTGATCTTTCATTTTCCATTTTAAACGTGATTCAAATGCGTTTGTCTCTAGACTGATGTGAACTGGGGGAACGCTAATCAAAGTTTTTCAGCGTTTATATTTATGTCAAGTAAACTAGATAACTCTGCTATTCAGAAGAAGCTTCTTTTTATACATGGGATACAAAAAGAAAAACTGTGTCATGCAAGATATAGCAAAGTTATATTTTGAAAAACCTCGATGTGAAACAACACAGAGCACAGAAATGACACATTTTTGCATTGTCGTTGAGACACTAATGACTCAATAATCATCAAATGAATTTGTAAACGGGGGGAGCAAAGGACACACACCCTGCCTATCACACACACACACACCCTGCCTATCACACACACACACCCTGCCTATCACACACACACACACTATGCAGTATTTTTATAATCTCTGGTGAGCCATTTTCTTTTCCTTACTCTGCTTAGTTTATGTCAGTGTTTTTAGACAAAGAGTAAACTCCATAAAGAATTGTATTTAAAATAGCAACCACTCTGATAAGGTGAACACAGTTTAAAATAAGGTTTGCATTGTGTGAGACAGTACAGAGAAAACCGCGATTGCTGTGGTCTGTACTAGGAGTGATACGCGACTGCAACCAAAGAGAACACTTTGAACTTGTAACTTAAAAACAGCCCGTTCCCTTTCAAGCACGAAATGGGTATCAACCACTTTAAAAAATAAATAAATAAAAATACATTTAAAAAAAGACACTCTTCTGATAATAAGCTGACGTTTCATGTAGTTTTTCAGGTGTTGTGGAGCTGAATTCTTCTTCTCTGCAGAGTGACATTCCTGTTTTGTTTTTGTTTTGTTTTTTTGTCGTCAGGGTTTCCGTGGCAGTTGTTAGGGAGCGTGTTAAAATGACGCGCTTTCACATTTCTATTTTTCCATTTCTGTGTTCACGGGTTTGTTCTGAGGGTGGTTGTGTTTGCTCACATTTCTGTGAATTTTTGTGTGAAGTGGATTCCCTTCAGTCCGAATCAGAGTGTATTTCAAAGCCCGTTGGTGTGGGTCCGGGTGATTTTTCGGGTGTCCGTTTTCTCCATGTTCGCGGTGACTCCCTCATGGAAATGCAGCTCTGTCCTCAGATGGGATGCGGAGCGGCTGTTGCCGAGGTGGTTCCGATGTTGGAAACGCGGGTTTCTCTTGGATTGATCAGGGAGGGCTGGACGGGTTTCTTTATCAAGCGCTCCCGAGAGGATTGTGGGATGTGCTGCTGGTTAATATAACGTTATAACTACATTAATAACATACGCGTACAGACACCTTACAGTACGCTGCTAAAGAATAAGAATCACACGAAGCTGAATAATGTATAAAGAGATATTAAAAATAAAACATGTCTATATATGTTCGTTGCTGTGAGGGCAGATTCACATCCCAGCGCTTTGGTATCTCTGGGTTTGAAACGGCGCTCCATAATTGTAACACCTTATTATTATTTAGTTTTATTTATCAGAAATATAAAAACATATTATTATTTCTATTGTGTGTGTGTAAACATTATTTTTTAAACTATAATAACGTTCCACTGCGGCTCTCAGTGATGACGTTTCATGATTGCTTCAGCTCACATTCAGCAGGTTCGTCAGGCTGTGTAACTGACATATAATCTGACCAATGAAAACGCAGAAAGGGTGGAAACGGTTGTATTATTGGCTGATCGCCCTAAAACAGCAAAAAAGACGTCTGATTACTGGTGGAGAAGGGAGGAGAGAGCAGGAAGGATGGAGGAGGGAGCAGGTAGGATGGAGGAGGGAGCAGGGAGGAAGGAGCAGGGAGGATAGAGGAGGGAGGAGGGAACAGGGAGGAGGGAGCAGGGAGAATGGAGGGGGGAGCAGGGAGAATGGAGGGGGGAGCAGGGAGGATGGAGGAGGGAGCAGGCAGGATGGAGGAGGGAGCAGGCAGGATGGAGGAGGGAGCAGGGAGGAAGGAGCAGGGAGGATAGAGGAGGGAGGAGGGAGCAGGCAGGAGGGAGCAGGGAGAATGGAGGGGGATCAGGCAGGATGGAGGAGGGAGCAGAGAGGAAGGAGCAGGGAGGATAGAGGAGGGAGGGGGGAGCAGGCAGGAGGGAGCAGGGAGGAGGGAGCAGGCAGGAGGGAGCAGGGAGAATGGAGGGGGGAGCAGGGAGGATGGAGGAGGGAGCAGGCAGGATGGAGGAGGGAGCAGAATGGAGGAGGGAGCAGGGAGGAGGGAGCAGGGAGGAAGGAGCAGGGAGGATGGAGGAGGGAGCAGACAGGAGGGAGCAGGGAGAATGGAGGGGGGAGCAGGCAGGAGAGAGCAGGGAGAATGGAGGGGGGAGCAGGCAGGATGGAGGAGGGAGCAGAATGGAGGAGGGAGCAGGGAGGAAGCAGCAGGGAGGATAGAGGAGGGAGGAGGGAGCAGGCAGGAAGGAGCAGGGAGAATGGAGGGGGAGCAGGCAGGATGGAGGAGGGAGCAGGGAGGAAGGAGCAGGGAGGATAGAGGAGGGAGGAGGGAACAGGAAGGAGGGAGCAGGCAGGAGGGAGCAGGGAGGAGGGAGGAGGAAACAGGGAGGCGGGAGCAGGCAGGGGGGAGCAGGGAGGATAGAGGAGGAAGCAGGGAGGATGGAGGAGGGAACAGGGACTGATGAAGCAGGGAGGAGGGAGTGATTTGAGGATGGCGCAGACAGTGACTGTTGTATGTTTCAAATCTATTTCTCTCTCTTTTTTTCTGCCCAGTGAATGAAGTTGCAGTTTACAGTCTGCAGGCTCCAGAGCCAAGGAACAGAGCTGAGTTTTTAAAATGTAAGTCTGTTTGCACTGAAACATTTGATTGAAAGATGTGTCACTCCATTGTGAGAAGAGCTAATACTACAGAACAGGGAGGGGTGGAGCTTGAGGGCAGCAATTATTATTATTTATTAGTAATTGTGAAGCCATTAATCTACACTCCTCTCCAACAAGTATTGGTTCAGATGAATACATGCAGAATGACTGGGGGAGGGGCATTTGTTGCCTGTTTTTCCACTCAGACCTTTCTCTCCCTAAATATCTTGGTATCCCTGAATAGATAATCATCCCATCTTTTAATACATGTACAATGCATGTGAAACCAGTTGTGGGGTAAAATGAACAGCTATCCCTCCCAGTCATCCTGTGCTGGTAGTAAATGTATATTGCAGTATCACTGCACTTGTGGGATGGATTGCTCATTAAAATATTAGACAGATATTTGAAGAGTGGACGATAGTCTCTTAAAGATATTTAGTAAGCAAGGGGTCTGAGTGGGTAAAATGGCAACACATACCCTGTAGGAACATTAAGTGAACTGTAATTGTATGCAGAGCTGCATTTGATTGGTTCCAATTGAATAAGTTTGATAAGATCGAGGAATTATAATGAACAAAACAATCAAACAGCAAGAGGGTTTAAAGGGTTCATAAGGACCTTTGTATTTTATTGTGTTGCATGTTCCCATGTGTTGCTACAACTGTTTACGTGAGGTGTGTGTATAGTTTTCATTATTTTTATTTTTTTTTACATTTTGACCACTTTTTTATACTTATAGATGGCTTCACATGTAACTGCATGGGCCTCTCAGAACTACATTTCCCATCATCCTCCTGCTCACATATGTAATTGAGATGGAATTACCAGTGAACAAGAGGATGATGGGAAATGTAGTTCTGAGAGGTCCATGCCGGTCCGCGGGAAGCCATCTTGAGGCAGGGAATGCAATTTAAAAGTTTAAAAAAGTGGTCAAAATGTATTAAAAAAAATAATTAAAACAACACACACACCTTCCATAAACAGGATGTGAGGATGCAGCAGACAATGACTGTTGATTTTCTCAGTGATTTGACTTTTCTAACCGTCTCTCCTCTACCCGTCCTCTTCTCTTCAATCAGATTCCTGTCAGCTCACACTGGACCCCAACACAGCGTATAGACAGCTCTGTCTGTCTGAAGGGAACAGAAAGGTGACACGGAGGAGAGAGACCCAGAGATATCCTCATCACCCAGAGAGATTTGATATCTGGCCTCAAGTGCTTTGCAGAGAGGGTTTGTCTGGGACTCGCTGGTACTGGGAGATTGAGTGGAGTGGGAGAGAGGCTTCTATAGGAGTCACATATAAAGGAATCAGCAGGAAAGGAATGGATCATTCCTGTGGCCTTGGATTCAATGACAAGTCCTGGAGTTTGCGCTGCTCTGATTCCAGTTACACTGCCCGGCACAATAACAATGAAACTGCAATACCTGCCCCCCGCTCCCCCAGAATAGGAGTGTATCTGGACTTTAATGCCGGCACGCTGTCCTTTTATGGCGTCTCTGACACAATGACCCTCCTGCACAGATTCCAAACCACATTCACTGAGCCGCTCTATCCTGGGTTTAGGCTTGATTGGTTTCCTGGTTCCTCTGTAACAATCTGCCAGCTGAACTAGACTGTTTTGTGTTGTAAGAAACCCTTTGTATTGAACTCCCTGTCTGTCCTCTCCACTCCTCGGGTGAAGGGAATGTTCAATCTGACACAACTTTGGATGAAAGTTAGGGGGTAAAACGGCGCCACCTGCAGAGCGAAACGAGGTGAATTATTTGTTTTTAGCAACGAATGGATTTCATAGGAAGTAACTGTATTTAATTTATTTTTTAAGAATTGTTATGTTTTATATATATTTTAAAAAATGGCATCCAATAGTCAGTGCTGTAACAGTTTTAAAAAAAGTGAGCTTAAGTTTGCTTTATTGTATGTGTGTGTTTGTATTATTGTATTGTATTGTGTGTGTTTGTTTTCTTTGATTTCCATAAAATGAGTTTTATGTTTATTTTTTCAGATTTTAGTAATGCGATTTAATAAAAAAATAATAATTTGATTAACTGTGACTTATTTATTAATACTCATTAACACGGTTTTTCAAATGAGAAAGAAAGATAGAGAGAGGGAATAAGAGAGAAAGACGTATGGTAAAGCATAGGGAAGCATTGTAAAGCACAGAGAGGTCTGGTAAAGCATAGGGAAGCATTGTGAAGCACAGAGAGGTCTGGTAAAGCATAGGGAAGCATTGTAAAGCACAGAGAGGTCTGGTAAAGCATAGGGATGCATTGTAAAGCACAGAGAGGTCTGGTAAAGCATAGGGAAGCATTGTAAAGCACAGAGAGGTCTGGTAAAGCATAGGGAAGCATTGTAAAGCACAGAGAGGTCTGGTAAAGAATAGGGAAGCATTGTAATGCACAGAGAGGTCTGGTAAAGCATAGGGAAGCATTGTAAAGCACAGAGAGGTGTGGTAAAGCATAGGGAAGCATTGTAAAGCACAGAGAGGTCTGGTAAAGCATAGGGATGCATTGTAAAGCACAGAGAGGTCTGGTAAAGCATAGGGAAGCATTGTAAAGCACAGAGAGGTCTGGTAAAACATAGGGAAGCATTGTAAAGCACAGAGAGGTCTGGTAAAGCATAGGGAAGCATTGTAAAGCACAGAGAGGTGTGGTAAAGCATAGGGAAGCATTGTAAAGCACAGAGAGGTCTGGTAAAACATAGGGAAGCATTGTAAAGCACAGAGAGGTGTGGTAAAGCATAGGGAAGCATTGTAAAGCACAGAGAGGTCTGGTAAAGCATAGGGAAGCATTGTAAAGCACAGAGAGGTCTGGTAAAGCATAGGGAAGCATTGTAAAGCACAGAGAGGTCTGGTAAAGCATAGGGAAGCATTGTAAAGCACAGAGAGGACTGGTAAAGCATAGGGAAGCATTGTAAAGCACAGAGAGGTCTGGACTCTAACCCTGGGCTTGAGACTCAGCTCAGTGATTTGGATTCCTGAACAGCTTCTTAGTAAAGGTATTATTCAGCATGCCGCCGCACCGTGAACTAATAAGAAAAGACTTTCAGTACCTGGCAGGCTCTTGTGACATATCAGGAGGGTCATTCTCTTTACTCCTTCTTCTTCTCCTTGGAGTCGGGTCCATGCCTCTTTCTACTGAATCACTCGTTCCTCAGTTAGCTGGGTTTCTCCTCTGCAACACAATTGAAACAAGTCCGTTGTTAAAGAGTACAGTGCTTCAAATGTCATTTTTCTTTCTCTTTCTTTAGACCGGCCCCTTATCTTTTCATGCTGTTTGAAATCATCCCGACCGCTTCTTGTTATCACAGTTACTCAAATGCTGGGGTCGTTTTTGGAAACGTCTGTGTTGCTAATTGAGTGCCATGGGAGCATTGTATTTTAAACAATTTTGTATCAATTAAGATTATGTCTCATTTTGAATTATTAATTTTTTACTTTAAATATACAGGTTAATACTAACAGTT